>NC_056747.1:6547248-6604250 GCF_019279795.1 Protopterus annectens | reverse complement strand
GGGTCAGAAAATACACTTGTCATTACTAAAGTCTGCATCGCTATGGGCTCAGAAAATACACTTGTCATTACTAAAGTCTGCATAGCTATGGGCTCAGAAAATACACTTGTCATTACTAAAGTCTGCATAGCTATGGGCTCAGAAAATACACTTGTCATTACTAAAGTCTGCATAGCTATGGGCTCAGAAAATACACTTGTCATTACTAAAGTCTGCATAGCTATGGGCTCAGAAAATACACTTGTCATTACTAAAGTCTGCATCGCTATGGGGTCAGAAAATACACTTGTCATTACTAAAGTCTGCATAGCTATGGGCTCAGAAAATACACTTGTCCTTACTAAAGTCTGCATAGCTATGGGGTCAGAAAATACACTTGTCATTACTAAAGTCTGCATAGCTATGGGCTCAGAAAATACACTTGTCATTACTAAAGTCTGCATCGCTATGGGCTCAGAAAATACACTTGTCATTACTAAAGTCTGCATCGCTATGGGCTCAGAAAATACACTTGTCATTACTAAAGTCTGCATCGCTATGGGCTCAGAAAATACACTTGTCATTACTAAAGTCTGCATCGCTATGGGGTCAGAAAATACACTTGTCATTACTAAAGTCTGCATAGCTATGGGCTCAGAAAATACACTTGTCATTACTAAAGTCTGCATAGCTATGGGGTCAGAAAATACACTTGTCCTTACTAAAGTCTGCATAGCTATGGGCTCAGAAAATACACTTGTCATTACTAAAGTCTGCATAGCTATGGGCTCAGAAAATACACTTGTCATTACTAAAGTCTGCATCGCTATGGGCTCAGAAAATACACTTGTCCTTACTAAAGTCTGTATAGCTATGGGCTCAGAAAATACACGTCATTAATAAAGTCTGCACAACTATGGGCTCAGAAAATACACTTGTCATTACTAAAGTCTGCATAGTTATGGGCTCAGAAAATACACTTGTCATTACTAAAGTCTGCATAGTTATGGGCTCAGAAAATACACTTGTCCTTACTAAAGTCTGCATAGTTATGGGGGTCAGAAAATACACTAGTCATTACTAAAGTCTGCATAGCTATGGGGCAGAAAACGCACTTGTCATTACTAAAGTCTGCATAGCTATGGGCTCAGAAAATAGACTTGACATTACTAGTCTGCATCGCTATGGGGTCAGAAAATACACTTGTCATTACTAAAATCTGCATAGCTATGGGGTCAGAAAATACACTTGTCATTACTAAAGTCTGCATCGCTATGGGCTCAGAAAATACACTTGTCATTACTAAAGTCTGCATAGCTATGGGCTCAGAAAATACACTTGTCATTACTAAAGTCTGCATAGCTATGGGCTCAGAAAATACACTTGTCATTACTAAAGTCTGCATAGCTATGGGGTCAGAAAATACACTTGTCATTACTAAAGTCTGCATAGCTATGGGCTCAGAAAATACACTTGTCATTACTAAAGTCTGCATAGCTATGGGCTCAGAAAATACACTTGTCATTACTAAAGTCTGCATAGCTATGGGCTCAGAAAATACACTTGTCATTACTAAAGTCTGCGTTAGTATGGGCTCAGAAAATACACTTGTCATTACTAAAGTCTGCATAGCTAATGGGTCAGAAAATATACTTGTCCTTACTAAAGTCTGCATAGCTATGGGCTCAGAAAATACACTTGTCATTACTAAAGTCTGCATAGCTATGGGCTCAGAAAATACACTTGTCATTACTAAAGTCTGCATCGCTATGGGCTCAGAAAATACACTTGTCATTACTAAAGTCTGCATAGCTATGGGGTCAGAAAATACACTTGTCATTACTAAAGTCTGCATAGCTATGGGGTCAGAAAATACACTTGTCATTACTAAAGTCTGCATCGCTATGGGCTCAGAAAATACACTTGTCATTACTAAAGTCTGCATAGCTATGGGTCAGAAAATACACTTGTCATTACTAAAGTCTGCATAGCTATGGGCTCAGAAAATACACTTGTCATTACTAAAGTCTGCATCGCTATGGGCTCAGAAAATACACTTGTCATTACTAAAGTCTGCATAGCTATGGGCTCAGAAAATACACTTGTCATTACTAAAGTCTGCATCGCTATGGGCTCAGAAAATACACTTGTCATTACTAAAGTCTGCATAGCTATGGGCTCAGAAAATACACTTGTCATTACTAAAGTCTGCATAGCTATGGGGTCAGAAAATACACTTGTCATTACTAAAGTCTGCATAGCTATGGGCTCAGAAAATACACTTGTCATTACTAAAGTCTGCATCGCTATGGGCAAAGAAAATACACTTTTCGTTATAGCTATGGTCTCAGAAAATACACTTGTCATTACTTAAGTTTGCATAGCTATGGGGTCAGAAAATACACTTGTCATTACTGAAGTCTGCATAGCTATGGGCTCAGAAAATACACTTGTCATTACTAAAGTCTGCATAGCTATGGGGTCAGAAAATACACTTGTCATTACTAAAGTCTGCATAGCTATGGGCTCAGAAAATACACTTGTCATTACTAAAGTCTGCATAGCTATGGGGTCAGAAAATACACTTGTCATTACTAAAGTCTGCATAGCTATGGGCTCAGAAAATACACTTGTCATTACTAAAGTCTGCATAGCTATGGGGTCAGAAAATACACTTGTCATTACTAAAGTCTGCATCGCTATGGGGTCAGAAAATACACTTGTCATTACTAAAGTCTGCATAGCTATGGGCTCAGAAAATACACTTGTCATTACTAAAGTCTGCATAGCTATGGGGTCAGAAAATACACTTGTCATTACTAAAGTCTGCATCGCTATGGGCTCAGAAAATACACTTGTCCTTACTAAAGTCTGCATAGCTATGGGCTCAGAAAATACACTTGTCATTACTAAAGTCTGCATAGCTATGGGCTCAGAAAATACACTTGTCATTACTAAAGTCTGCATCGCTATGGGCTCAGAAAATACACTTGTCATTACTAAAGTCTGCATAGCTATGGGCTCAGAAAATACACTTGTCATTACTAAAGTCTGCATAGCTATGGGCTCAGAAAATACACTTGTCATTACTAAAGTCTGCATCGCTATGGGGTCAGAAAATACACTTGTCATTACTAAAGTCTGCATAGCTATGGGCTCAGAAAATACACTTGTCATTACTAAAGTCTGCATAGCTATGGGCTCAGAAAATACACTTGTCATTACTAAAGTCTGCATAGCTATGGGCTCAGAAAATACACTTGTCATTACTAAAGTCTGCATAGCTATGGGGTCAGAAAATACACTTGTCCTTACTAAAGTCTGCATAGCTATGGGGTCAGAAAATACACTTGTCATTACTAAAGTCTGCATAGCTATGGGCTCAGAAAATACACTTGTCATTACTAAAGTCTGCATAGCTATGGGCTCAGAAAATACACTTGTCATTACTAAAGTCTGCATCGCTATGGGGTCAGAAAATACACTTGTCATTACTAAAGTCTGCATAGCTATGGGCTCAGAAAATACACTTGTCATTACTAAAGTCTGCATAGCTATGGGCTCAGAAAATACACTTGTCATTACTAAAGTCTGCATAGCTATGGGCTCAGAAAATACACTTGTCATTACTTAAGTTTGCATAGCTATGGGCTCAGAAAATACACTTGTCATTACTAAAGTCTGCATAGCATGGGCTCAGAAAATACACTTTTCGTTACTAAAGTCTGCATTGCATTTGGCACAGAAAATACACTTGTTATTACTAAAGTCTGCATAGCTATGGGCTCAGGAAATACACTTGTCATTTCTAAAGTCTGCATAGCTATGGGCTCAGAAAATACACTTGTCATTACTAAAGTCTGCATAGCTATGGGCTCAGAAAATACACTTGTCATTACTAAAGTCTGCATAGCTATGGGCTCAGAAAATACACTTGTCATTACTAAAGTCTGCATAGCTATGGGCTCAGAAAATACACTTGTCTTACTAAAGTCTGCATAGCATGGGCTCAGAAAATACACTTGTCATTACTAAAGTCTGCATAGCTATGGGCTCAGAAAATACACTTGTCATTACTAAAGTCTGCATAGCTATGGGGTCAGAAAATACACTTGTCATTACTAAAGTCTGCATAGCTATGGGGTCAGAAAATACACTTGTCATTACTAAAGTCTGCATAGCTATGGGCTCAGAAAATACACTTGTCATTACTAAAGTCTGCATAGCTATGGGGTCAGAAAATACACTTGTCATTACTAAAGTCTGCATAGCTATGGGCTCAGAAAATACACTTGTCATTACTAAAGTCTGCATAGCTATGGGCTCAGAAAATACACTTGTCATTACTAAAGTCTGCATAGCTATGGGGTCAGAAAATACACTTGTCATTACTAAAGTCTGCATAGCTATGGGCTCAGAAAATACACTTGTCATTACTAAAGTCTGCATAGCTATGGGGTCAGAAAATACACTTGTCATTACTAAAGTCTGCATCGCTATGGGGTCAGAAAATACACTTGTCATTACTAAAGTCTGCATAGCTATGGGCTCAGAAAATACACTTGTCATTACTAAAGTCTGCATCGCTATGGGCTCAGAAAATACACTTGTCATTACTAAAGTCTGCATAGCTATGGGGTCAGAAAATACACTTGTCATTACTAAAGTCTGCATAGCTATGGGCTCAGAAAATACACTTGTCATTACTAAAGTCTGCATAGCTATGGGCTCAGAAAATACACTTGTCATTACTAAAGTCTGCATAGCTATGGGGTCAGAAAATACACTTGTCCTTACTAAAGTCTGCATAGCTATGGGCTCAGAAAATACACTTGTCATTACTAAAGTCTGCATAGCAATGGGGTCAGAAAATATACTTGTCCTTACTAAAGTCTGCATAGCTATGGGCTGAGGAAATACACTTGTCATTTCTAAAGTCTGCATAGCTATGGGGGTCAGAAAATACACTTGTCATTACTAATGTCTGCATCGCTATGGGATCAGAAAATACACTTGTCATTACTAAAGTCTGCATCGGTATGGGTCAGAAAATACACTTGTCCTTACTAAAGTCTGCATAGCCATGGGGTCAGAAAATACACTTGTCTTTACTAAAGTCTGCATCGCTATGGGCTCAGAAAATACACTTGTCATTACTAAAGTCTGCATAGCTATGGGGTCAGAAAATACACTTGTCATTACTAAAGTCTGCATAGCTATGGGGTCAGAAAATACACTTGTCATTACTAAAGTCTGCATAGCTATGGGCTCAGAAAATACACTTGTCATTACTAAAGTCTGCATAGCTATGGGGTCAGAAAATACACTTGTCATTACTAAAGTCTGCATAGCTATGGGGTCAGAAAATACACTTGTCATTACTAAAGTCTGCATAGCTATGGGCTCAGAAAATACACTTGTCCTTACTAAAGTCTGCATAGCTATGGGGTCAGAAAATACACTTGTCATTACTAAAGTCTGCATAGCTATGGGCTCAGAAAATACACTTGTCATTACTAAAGTCTGCATAGCTATGGGCTCAGAAAATACACTGGTCATTACTAAAGTCTGCATAGCTATGGGCACAGAAAATACACTTGTTCTTACTAAAGTCTGCATAGCTATGGGCTCAGAAAATACACTTGTCATTACTAAAGTCTGCATAGCTATGGGGTCAGAAAATACACTTGTCATTACTAAAGTCTGCATAGCTATGGGCTCAGAAAATACACTTGTCATTACTAAAGTCTGCATAGCTATGGGGTCAGAAAATACACTTGTCATTACTAAAGTCTGCATCGCTATGGGCTCAGAAAATACACTTGTCATTACTAAAGTCTGCATAGCTATGGGCTCAGAAAATACACTTGTCATTACTAAAGTCTGCATAGCTATGGGGTCAGAAAATACACTTGTCATTACTAAAGTCTGCATAGCTATGGGCTCAGAAAATACACTTGTCATTACTAAAGTCTGCATAGCTATGGGCTCAGAAAATACACTTGTCATTACTAAAGTCTGCATAGCTATGGGCTCAGAAAATACACTTGTCATTACTAAAGTCTGCATCGCTATGGGCTCAGAAAATACACTTGTCATTACTAAAGTCTGCATAGCTATGGGGTCAGAAAATACACTTGTCATTACTAAAGTCTGCATAGCTATGGGCTCAGAAAATACACTTGTCATTACTAAAGTCTGCATAGCTATGGGCTCAGAAAATACACTTGTCATTACTAAAGTCTGCATAGCTATGGGCTCAGAAAATACACTTGTCATTACTAAAGTCTGCATAGCTATGGGGTCAGAAAATACACTTGTCATTACTAAAGTCTGCATAGCTATGGGGTCAGAAAATACACTTGTCATTACTAAAGTCTGCATAGCTATGGGCTCAGAAAATACACTTGTCATTACTAAAGTCTGCATAGCTATGGGGTCAGAAAATACACTTGTCATTACTAAAGTCTGCATCGCTATGGGCTCAGAAAATACACTTGTCATTACTAAAGTCTGCATAGCTATGGACTCAGAAAATACACTTGTCATTAATAAAGTCTGCATCGCTATGGGCTCAGAAAATACACTTGTCATTACTAAAGTCTGCATAGCTATGGGCTCAGAAAATACACTTGTCATTACTAAAGTCTGCATAGCTATGGGCTCAGAAAATACACTTGTCCTTACTAAAGTCTGCATAGCTATGGGGTCAGAAAATACACTAGTCATTACTAAAGTCTGCATAGCTATGGGGCAGAAAACGCACTTGTCATTACTAAAGTCTGCATAGCTATGGGCTCAGAAAATACACTTGTCATTACTAAAGTCTGCATCGCTATGGGGTCAGAAAATACACTTGTCATTACTAAAGTCTGCATCGCTATGGGGTCAGAAAATACACTTGTCATTACTAAAGTCTGCATAGCTATGGGCTCAGAAAATACACTTGTCATTACTAAAGTCTGCATAGCTATGGGCTCAGAAAATACACTTGTCCTTACTAAAGTCTGCATAGCTATGGGCTCAGAAAATACACTTGTCATTACTAATGTCTGCATTGCTATGGGCTCAGAAAATACACTTGTCATTACTAAAGTCTGTATAGATATGGGCTCAGAAAATACACTTGTCATTTCTAAATTCTGCATAGCTATGGGGTCAGAAAATACACTTGTCCTTACTAAAGTCTGCATAGCTATGGGCTCAGAAAATACACTTGTCATTACTAAAGTCTGCATAGCTATGGGGTCAGAAAATACACTTGTCATTACTAAAGTCTGCATAGCTATGGGGTCAGAAAATACACTTGTCATTACTAAAGTCTGCATAGCTATGGGCTCAGAAAATACACTTGTCATTACTAAAGTCTGCATAGCTATGGGGTCAGAAAATACACTTGTCCTTACTAAAGTCTGCATAGCTATGGGCTCAGAAAATACACTTGTCATTACTAAAGTCTGCATAGCTATGGGCTCAGAAAATACACTTGTCATTACTAAAGTCTGCATCGCTATGGGGTCAGAAAATACACTTGTCATTACTAAAGTCTGCATAGCTATGGGCTCAGAAAATACACTTGTCATTACTAAAGTCTGCATAGCTATGGGCTCAGAAAATACACTTGTCATTACTAAAGTCTGCATAGCTATGGGCTCAGAAAATACACTTGTCATTACTAAAGTCTGCATAGCTATGGGGTCAGAAAATACACTTGTCATTACTAAAGTCTGCATAGCTATGGGGTCAGAAAATACACTTGTCATTACTAAAGTCTGCATAGCTATGGGCTCAGAAAATACACTTGTCATTACTAAAGTCTGCATAGCTATGGGCTCAGAAAATACACTTGTCATTACTAAAGTCTGCATCGCTATGGGGTCAGAAAATACACTTGTCATTACTAAAGTCTGCATCGCTATGGGGTCAGAAAATACACTTGTCATTACTAAAGTCTGCATAGCTATGGGCTCAGAAAATACACTTGTCATTACTAAAGTCTGCATAGCTATGGGCTCAGAAAATACACTTGTCCTTACTAAAGTCTGCATAGCTATGGGGTCAGAAAATACACTTGTCATTACTAAAGTCTGCATAGCTATGGGCTCAGAAAATACACTTGTCATTACTAAAGTCTGCATCGCTATGGGCTCAGAAAATACACTTGTCATTACTAAAGTCTGCATAGCTATGGGCTCAGAAAATACACTTGTCATTACTAAAGTCTGCAAAGCTATGGGGTCAGAAAATACACTTGTCATTACTAAAGTCTGCATAGCTATGGGCTCAGAAAATACACTTGTCATTACTAAAGTCTGCATCGCTATGGGCTCAGAAAATACACTTGTCATTACTAAAGTCTGCATAGCTATGGGGTCAGAAAATACACTTGTCATTACTAAAGTCTGCATCGCTATGGGGTCAGAAAATACACTTGTCATTACTAAAGTCTGCATAGCTATGGGCTCAGAAAATACACTTGTCATTACTAAAGTCTGCATAGCTAATGGGTCAGAAAATATACTTGTCGTTATTAAAGTCTGCATCGCTATGGGCTCAGAAAATACACTTGTCCTTACTAAAGTCTGCATAGCAATGGGGTCAGAAAATATACTTGTCCTTACTAAAGTCTGCATAGCTATGGGCTCAGAAAATACACTTGTCATTACTAAAGTCTGCATAGCTATGGGGTCAGAAAATATACTTGTCCTTACTAAAGTCTGCATAGCTATGGGCTGAGGAAATACACTTGTCATTTCTAAAGTCTGCATAGCTATGGGGTCAGAAAATACACTTGTCTTTACTAAAGTCTGCATCGCTATGGGGTCAGAAAATACACTTGTCATTACTAAAGTCTGCATAGCTATGGGCTCAGAAAATACACTTGTCATTACTAAAGTCTGCATAGCTATGGGCTCAGAAAATACACTTGTCATTACTAAAGTCTGCATCGCTATGGGGTCAGAAAATACACTTGTCATTACTAAAGTCTGCATAGCTATGGGCTCAGAAAATACACTTGTCATTACTAAAGTCTGCATAGCTATGGGGTCAGAAAATACACTTGTCCTTACTAAAGTCTGCATAGCTATGGGGTCAGAAAATACACTTGTCATTACTAAAGTCTGCATAGCTATGGGCTCAGAAAATACACTGGTCATTACTAAAGTCTGCATAGCTATGGGCTCAGAAAATACACTTGTCATTACTAAAGTCTGCATAGCTATGGGCTTAGAAAATACACTTGTCATTAATAAAGTCTGCATAGCTATGGGGCCAGAAAATACACTTGTCATTACTAAACTCTGCATTGCTATGGGCTCAGAAAATACACTTGTCATTACTAAAGTCTGCATAGCTATGGGGTCAGAAAATACACTTGTCCTTATTAAAGTCTGCATAGCTATGGGCTCAGAAAATACACTTGTCATTACTAAAGTCTGCATAGCTATGGGGTCAGAAAATACACTTGTCATTACTAAAGTCTGCATAGCTATGGGGTCAGAAAATACACTTGTCATTACTAAAGTCTGCATAGCTATGGGCTCAGAAAATAAACTTGTCATTATTAAAGTCTGCATAGCTATGGGGTCAGAAAATACACTTGTCATTACTAAAGTCTGCATAGCTATGGGCTCAGAAAATACACTTGTCTTACTAAAGTCTGCATAGCTACAGGGTCAGAAAATACACTTGTCATTACTAAAGTCTGCATAGCTATGGGCTCAGAAAATACACTTGTCATTACTAAAGTCTGCATAACTATGGGGTCAGAAAATACACTTGTCATTACTAAAGTCTGCATAGCTATGGGCTCAGAAAATACACTTGTCATTACTAAAGTCTGCATAGCTATGGGCTCAGAAAATACACTTGTCATTACTAAAGTCTGCATAGCTATGGGCTCAGAAAATACACTTGTCATTACTAAAGTCTGCATAGCTATGGGCTCAGAAAATACACTTGTCATTACTAAAGTCTGCATCGCTATGGGGTCAGAAAATACACTTGTCATTACTAAAGTCTGCGTAGCTATGGGCTCAGAAAATACCCTTGTCCTTACTAAAGTCTGCATAGCATGGGCTCAGAAAATACACTTGTCATTACTAATGTCTGCATAGCTATGGGGTCAGAAAATACACTTGTCATTACTAAAGTCTGCATCGCTATGGGGTCAGAAAATACACTTGTCGTTACTAAAGTCTGCATAGCTATTAGGTCAGAAAATACACTTGTCCTTACTCTGCATAGCTATGGTGTCAGAAAATACACATGTCATTACTAAAGTCTGCACAGCTATGGGCTCAGAAAATACACTTGTCATTACTAAAGTCTGCATCGCTATGGGCTCAGAAAATACACTTGTCCTTACTAAAGTCTGCATAGGTATGGGCTCAGAAAATACACTTGTCATTACTAAAGTCTGCATAGCTATGGGCTCAGAAAATACACTTGTCATTACTAAAGTCTGCATAGCTATGGGCTCAGAAAATACACTTGTCATTACTAAAGTCTGCATAGCTATGGGCTCAGAAAATACACTTGTCATTACTAAAGTCTGCATAGCTATGGGCTCAGAAAATACACTTGTCATTACTAAAGTCTGCATAGCTATGGGCTCAGAAAATACACTTGTCCTTACTAAAGTCTGCATAGCTATGGGGTCAGAAAATACACTTGTCATTACTAAAGTCTGCATAGCTATGGGCTCAGAAAATACACTTGTCATTACTAAAGTCTGCATAGCTATGGGGTCAGAAAATACACTTGTCATTACTAAAGTCTGCATAGCTATGGGCTCAGAAAATACACTTGTCATTACTAAAGTCTGCATAGCTATGGGGTCAGAAAATACACTTGTCATTACTAAAGTCTGCATAGCTATGGGGTCAGAAAATACACTTGTCATTACTAAAGTCTGCATAGCTATGGGCTCAGAAAATACACTTGTCATTACTAAAGTCTGCATAGCTATGGGCTCAGAAAATACACTTGTCATTACTAAAGTCTGCATAGCTATGGGGTCAGAAAATACACTTGTCATTACTAAAGTCTGCATAGCTATGGGCTCAGAAAATACACTTGTCATTACTAAAGTCTGCATCGCTATGGGCTCAGAAAATACACTTGTCATTACTAAAGTCTGCATAGCTATGGGCTCAGAAAATACACTTGTCATTACTAAAGTCTGCATAGCTATGGGCTCAGAAAATACACTTGTCATTACTAAAGTCTGCATCGCTATGGGCTCAGAAAATACACTTGTCATTACTAAAGTCTGCATAGCTATGGGGTCAGAAAATACACTTGTCATTACTAAAGTCTGCATAGCTATGGGCTCAGAAAATACACTTGTCATTACTAAAGTCTGCATAGCTATGGGCTCAGAAAATACACTTGTCATTACTAAAGTCTGCATAGCTATGGGCTCAGAAAATACACTTGTCATTACTAAAGTCTGCATAGCTATGGGCTCAGAAAATACACTTGTCATTACTAAAGTCTGCATAGCTATGGGCTCAGAAAATACACTTGTCATTACTAAAGTCTGCATCGCTATGGGCTCAGAAAATACACTTGTCATTACTAAAGTCTGCATAGCTATGGGCTCAGAAAATACACTTGTCATTACTAAAGTCTGCATAGCTATGGGCTCAGAAAATACACTTGTCATTACTAAAGTCTGCATAGCTATGGGGTCAGAAAATACACTTGTCATTACTAAAGTCTGCATAGCTATGGGGTCAGAAAATACACTTGTCATTACTAAAGTCTGCATAGCTATGGGGTCAGAAAATACACTTGTCATTACTAAAGTCTGCATAGCTATGGGCTCAGAAAATACACTTGTCCTTACTAAAGTCTGCATAGCTATGGGCTCAGAAAATACACTTGTCATTACTAAAGTCTGCATAGCTATGGGGTCAGAAAATACACTTGTCATTACTAAAGTCTGCATAGCTATGGGCTCAGAAAATACACTTGTCTTACTAAAGTCTGCATAGCTACAGGGTCAGAAAATACACTTGTCATTACTAAAGTCTGCATTGCTATGGGGTAAGAAAATACACTTGTCATTACTAAAGTCTGCATTGCTATGGGGTCAGAAAATACACTTGTCATTACTAAAGTCTGCATAGCTATGGGGTCAGAAAATACACTTGTCATTACTAAAGGCTGCATAGCTATGGGCTCAGAAAATACACTTGTCTTTACTAAAGTCTGCATAGCTATGGGCTCAGAAAATACACTTGTCATTACTAAAGTCTGCATAGCTATGGGGTCAGAAAATACACTTGTCATTACTAAAGTCTGCATAGCTATGGGCTCAGAAAATACACTTGTCATTACTAAAGTCTGCATAGCTATGGGCTCAGAAAATACACTTGTCATTACTAAAGTCTGCATAGCTATGGGTTCAGAAAATACACTTGTCCTTAGTAAAGTCTGCATAGCTATGGGGGTCAGAAATTACACTTGTCATTACTAAAGTATGCATAGCTATGGGGTCAGAAAATATACTTGTCCTTACTAAAGTCTGCATAGCTATGATACACTTGTCATTACTAAAGTCTGCATCGCTATGGGGTCAGAAAATACACTTGTCATTACTAAAGTCTGCATCGCTATGGGGTCAGAAAATACACTTGTCATTACTAAAGTCTGCATAGCTATGGGGTCAGAAAATACACTTGTCATTACTAAAGTCTGCATAGCTATGGGCTCAGAAAATACACTTGTCATTACTAAAGTCTGCATAGCTATGGGCTCAGAAAATACACTTGTCATTACTAAAGTCTGCATAGCTATGGGCTCAGAAAATACACTTGTCATTACTAAAGTCTGCATAGCTATGGGCTCAGAAAATACACTTGTCATTACTAAAGTCTGCATAGCTATGGGGTCAGAAAATACACTTGTCATTACTAAAGTCTGCATAGCTATGGGCTCAGAAAATACACTTGTCATTACTAAAGTCTGCATAGCTATGGGCTCAGAAAATACACTTGTCATTACTAAAGTCTGCATAGCTATGGGCTCAGAAAATACACTTGTCATTACTAAAGTCTGCATAGCTATGGGCTCAGAAAATACACTTGTCATTACTAAAGTCTGCATCGCTATGGGCTCAGAAAATACACTTGTCATTACTAAAGTCTGCATCGCTATGGGGTCAGAAAATACACTTGTCATTACTAAAGTCTGCATAGCTATGGGCTCAGAAAATACACTTGTCATTACTAAAGTCTGCATAGCTATGGGCCCAGAAAATACACTTGTCATTACTAAAGTCTGCATAGCTATGGGGTCAGAAAATACACTTGTCATTACTAAAGTCTGCATAGCTATGGGCTCAGAAAATACACTTGTCATTACTAAAGTCTGCATAGCTATGGGCTCAGAAAATACACTTGTCATTACTAAAGTCTGCATAGCTATGGGCTCAGAAAATACACTTGTCCTTACTAAAGTCTGCATAGCTATGGGTCAGAAAATACACTTGTCCTTACTAAAGTCTGCATAGCTATGGGCTCAGAAAATACACTTGTCATTACTAAAGTCTGCATAGCTATGGGCTCAGAAAATACACTTGTCATTACTAAAGTCTGCATAGCTATGGGGTCAGAAAATACACTTGTCATTACTAAAGTCTGCATAGCTATGGGGTCAGAAAATACACTTGTCATTACTAAAGTCTGCATAGCTATGGGCTCAGAAAATACACTTGTCATTACTAAAGTCTGCATAGCTATGGGGTCAGAAAATACACTTGTCATTACTAAAGTCTGCATCGCTATGGGGTCAGAAAATACACTTGTCATTACTAAAGTCTGCATAGCTATGGGGTCAGAAAATACACTTGTCATTACTAAAGTCTGCATCGCTATGGGGTCAGAAAATACACTTGTCATTACTAAAGTCTGCATCGCTATGGGCTCAGAAAATACACTTGTCATTACTAAAGTCTGCATAGCTATGGGGTCAGAAAATACACTTGTCCTTACTAAAGTCTGCATAGCTATGGGCTCAGAAAATGCACATCATTAATAAAGTCTGCACAGCTATGGGCTCAGAAAATACACTTGTCATTACTAAAGTCTGCATAGCTATGGGTTCAGAAAATACACATGTCCTTACTAAAGTCTGCACCACTATGGGCTCAGAAAATACACTTGTTACTAAAGTCTGCATCGCGATGGGCTCAGAAAATACACTTGTCCTTACTAAAGTCTGCATAGCTATGGGGTCAGAAAATACACTTGTCATTACTAATGTCTGCATCGCTATGGGCTCAGAAAATACACTTGTCCTTACTAAAGTGTGCATAGCTATGGGCTCAGAAAATACACTTGTCCTTACTAAAGTCTGCATAGCTATGGGGTCAGAAAATACACTTGTCCTTACTAAAGTCTGCATCTCTCTGGGGTCAGAAAATACACTTGTCCTTACTAAAGTCTGCATAGCTATGGGCTCAGAAAATGCACTTGTCATTACTAAAGTCTGTATAGCTATGGGGTCAGAAAATACACTTGTCATTACTAACATCTGCATAGCTATGGGCTCAGAAAATACACTTGTCATTACTAAAGTCTGCATCGCTATTGGGTCAGAAAATACACTTGTCCTTACTAAAGTCTGCATCGCTATGGGGTCAGAAAATGCACTTGTCATTACTGAAGTCTGCGTAGCTATGGGCTCAGAAAATACACATGTCCTTACTAAAGTCTGCAAAACTATGGGCTCAGAAAATACACTTTTCATTACTAAAGTCTGCATCGCTATGGGGTCAGAAAATACAATTGTCATTACTAAAGTCTGCATAGCTATGGGGTCAGAAAATACACTTGTCCTTACTAAAGTCTGCATCGCTATGGGCTCAGAAAATACACTTGTCATTACTAAAGTCTGCATTGCTATGGGCTCAGAAAATACACTTGTCATTACTAAAGTCTGCATCGCTATGGGGTTAGAAAATACACTTGTCATTACTGAAGTCTGCATAGCTATGGGCTCAGAAAATACATTTGTCATTACTAAAACTGGAAAGCAAAATATCTACGAAACCCTCTAACAAAAGCTCATGTTCTGATCGTGTTTAGGTAAGGTGACACGGACATATTGTTAGATCACTTGGATGCAGCAAAAATCATAAAATTCAGATTAAATTACTGCATAACTATGTACTTCTTTATAAATTTACTAAACGTGTATGCGCTGGTTCAAGTACCAAGCTGGGTATAAGGAGCTTTTCAATTATGTGTACAAACACATGGTATTTGTATCACATGGGATAAGAAAATGAAGACAGTCTGCTTACTGCAATCCTCCTTTGAGCTAAAGAAAAGCAGAGGAAATGAATGCAGAAAATGTCTTATTTATCTTTATTCAGGAAAAGACTTCTTTAGAACAAACCATGTATTAGATCACCCATTTGGGTACACTAAAATGCATGCCACATAGACCACTTAACCAATCATTGCATCTGTTAGTAGACATCACAAGGTAGGTACTACTTTTGTATTACGAAGGGTCAAAGCGTTGTTGACAGGATAACATGCTAGTTGAGAGGACTTGTTGACAAATCACGTTGTTTTAAATGTGGAACTTGTAGCATTTACAAATATGTTAGAGAAGGTGATGTATTTTTACTAATGAGTTTGTGCATTAAATTCTACATACAAAATGTAGATCTATAAAATCCAACATACTTTTAGGGAAGCTTATATTGGAAAGGAGGAAATAAGGATAGCTATGAAGAGGATGAAGAACGGAAAGGCTGTTGGCCCAGATGACATACCTGTGGAAGCATGAAGGTGTTTAGGTGAAACGGCAGTGGAGTTTTTAACTAGATTGTTTAATGAAATCTTGGAAAGTGAGAGGATGCCTGAGGAATGGAGAAAAAGTGTTTTGGTACCGATTTTTAAGAATAAGGGTGATGTGCAGAGCTGTAGTAACTACAGAGGGATTAAATCGATCAGTCACAACATGAAGTTATGGGAAAGAGTAGTGGAAGCTAGGTTAAGAAGGGACATGATGATTAGTGAACAGCAGTACGATTTCATGCCAGAAAGAGCACTACAGATTCGATGTTTGCTCTGAGAGTGTTGATGGAGAAGCACAGAGAATGTTAGAAGGAGTTGCACTGTGTTTTTGTAGACTTAGAGAATGCATATGACAGGGTGCCTTAGAGAGGAGTTGTGGTATTGTATAAGGACGTGGTATTGTATAAGGACGTCGGGAGTGTAAGAGATGTAAGAGTGGTACAGGATATGTACGAGGGTAGTGTGACAGCGGTGAGGTCTGCGGTGGGAGTGATGGATGCATTTAAGGTGGAGGTGGGATTACATCAAGGATCAGCTCTGAGCCCTTTCTTATTTGCAATGGTGATGGACAGGTTGACAGACAAGATCAGACAGGAGTCCCCGTGGACTATGATGTTTCAGATGACATTGTGATATGTAGTGAGAGTAGACCCTGGAGAGGTGGAGATATGCTCTAGAGAGAAGAGGAATGAAGGTCAGCAGGACTAAGAATATGTGTGTGTGAATGAGAGGGAGGATAGAGGAATGGTGAGGATGCAAGGAGTAGAGGTGGCACTTATAATAATAAGGAATAATAAGAAATAATAATAACATTAATAATGATATAGGACTAATAATAATGGAATAGACAGCAACCCTAACTTCAATCACCATGTCTCCACAGTGGTAAGAAGTCTAACACTCCATTTGGTATGTTCATTTCCAAACACCTGCAGCATCTGGAGACCACAAAGGTTCCTTAGAAAGAAAATTCAGGGTCTTCAAGGTTTGGCTTAAGCAGACAGACTGACATCATTGTCACTTTACTCTGTATCGCACAGATTGTTCATAGTCGACCTGTGCCTTACATTTATAGCAATCTCTGACCCATCTTTAATGCAAATGCTGCACATTCACAACTAGCAAACAGGTAACTCACTCAAAGGAACTTAAGCTGGTATGCGACATCCAACAGAACTTGCTGAAGAGACAAATTTGTTTCACAGAGGATGCGTCACCTTTGGAACAAGCTTCCTATTGATGTTAAACAAAGTCCCTCATTGGCCCTATTTAAGCGGAATTTGGACAACTGGATGGGTAACTGGAAATTCACAGCAGGGGTTCCACCTGTTTTCCTTGTGGACAGGTGCAACAAGTGCCGATTTTAGTATCTGCATAAACCAGACACCCTTTGGAACACCGGTTGAACTTGGTGAGGTTTGTAAGGGCCTTGTGGCCATTAGCCTAGTAACTTCCTATGATCCTATGGCACAAGAAATTATCATAATTGGTCAGAAAGATGGATAGCCATTAAGGAGCAATATAAGAGATGTTATATGCAATGGGAGACAGAAGAAAGGAGAGAAAGTAATAACAATTATAAAAAATTAATGAGGTACAATATAAACTAGACAAGAAAAGATAATGGAAGTATTAATAGATTATGTGAATGAGATGTTCGAAGAGAAATGGTCATCCAAAATGAAGATATGGAATTAAAGAATAAGTCTTCAGAACAGGATAATGCGTTAGATAAAAAAACTATTCTGGAAAAATTGAATAAAATATTGATAAATAGTTAATATGGAGTCAGCAACAGGACCTCATGGAATGGAAACCAACTGCATAAAAATTTGAAAACATGGCAAAAGAAATGTTTTCTAAACATAGTAAATGAATGGTTAAAAGAAGTATTTAGGCATAAAGAATGATGCAGAGGTGTCATGAAATTTATATGGAATGGGGTGACAGATATGATATGCAGAACCAAAGACCAGCAGTAATGAACAATACAGACTACATGATATTTATGAAGATAATTCATAAAAGAATGGAAGTTAAAATTGATAAGGTTACAGATTATATGATATATAGTGTTAAAGGCGGAGGGAATCAGGAGTTAAAAATGCTAGTCAGGGAATTGGTAGAGAATAGTATGAATGGACAGGAAGAAGTAAAAATCAAGATAGGGGACAAAAAGAGCTTTTCATGCTGTACAACATACAAAATTATTGGCAGTTTTTTTAATCATGTAAGTGACAAGGTAAAAAATGTGTGTATCATGACTTATAAATATAATACAATAAACATTTTGGTGAATGAATGGGTAAGTAAAGATATAACTATAAAATGTGGGATAATACAACATTGTCCATATTGTAGTATGAATTTTACGCTAGTGATGAATGTAATATGAAACCATGTAGATCAAGAAATGAGGTATATGTTACACAAATAAGGACGGTATTGAAATACCTGTTATGTTATCCTGTGCAGAATGTGTGATTATTACAAAAGATGCAATAGGAATGGAGGGCGTGTTCTTTGAATGGGAGTCAAAACCTAATAGGATTGTATTTAAATAAAGAAAAAAGTCAAGGACTGGGATATGATGGAGAGATATGACAAAGAGGATTTAATATGCATGAAGTAACACTTTTAGGGATGTATTTTGTGTGACAAGAAATAAAACAATTACAATGAAAAAAGATGACAGAGATAGGGTCATAGGTAAGTACTAGGCTATTTGCCCGAGGGCATCTATAAGCCTAGCCAGAATGTGTTGGCTTTCGCCGTCCCCTTAGATTAGTTCCCTGTGCCTCTGTCCAGCAGAGCCACTGCAGTGATCCCCGGGGTAAATTTTCTGTTTCCCAACCACTAATCAAGGTTTCTCTTGAATAGTCTTAGTGATAATAAGAAAGATGTGTAAGTTTTAAGGATCTTTCAAATAAGTGTCTTTAGTTTACCATTAACATGAAAAGGAGTTGTATAAAATATTGTTTGCATTTATTTGGGGTTCAATACTTAACCCTGTAAAAAGAGGTACACTATAAGTTATAAAAGAAAGAGGAGGCTTAGGTTTGATTACACAACTTTAATGAAGATGTATGCACAATTGGATCAAAGTCTTGAAATGGATGAAAGAAAATAAGGAAGGTTTAATAAATAAAATATTAAGAATTAAATATGGAAAGGATGGGAGGTGTTGCAAAGATTAAAAAGGAAAAGAGGAGGTATAAATGGAAAATGCAAAATTTATCAAGAAATATATGTTAAAAATAAACGTGAATAATATTGAAGAATAAAGAAAGAAAAGTATGTTATAAAAATATAAAGGTCAAATATTATTATGCATTTTGTTGGAAAGATCTTGAAGAAGAAAAAGTTAGAGCAATAAAGGCAAGAATGCAAAGCTGTAAGAATGTGTTAGAATGTCAGGCCTTTTTGGGAGAATGATAATAAAACAATTGCCACTATGTTATATAAAAGAAGAAGAATATGTAATTATTGAGATCACCAAACGTATATTTTTAAAATGTAAACAAATTGTAAAAGTGTAGAAAAATGTGACATATCAATTATTTTGAAGATGTAAAAGGTACAGAGACTATAAACATGGACATTATTACATATGGGTATTACGAAAGTAGAAGTAAAATATGTATGTAAAACAGATACAAAATGTTTAATGTTATAGGAACCAAGGAGTGAAGGAAATAATGTTTAATGAAAAATTGGATTTGGAAAAACATTGGAAAAGATCAGACTTTGTTTATAGAAAATGGAGTGGGGGGTCTCAACGTATGTAATGAAAAGAAGTTCATAGAAGCAATAATGTGTAATGTTCAAAACAGTGCAAATATTGTGTGACTGATGTAAATAAGTCTTCTACATAACAGATCCCTAGTCTTTTTGAAAGGTGCCATGGGATCTTTTACAACTACCTGAGCTACCACCAACTCAAGCAGATTGGGCCTCAGTTTAACATCTCCCCTTATACTATACTGGAGTGTTAGCAATCAGTTTGTCTGGTATGGGAATAGAACCTACAACCTTTTGAACTAAAGTCAAGTGTGCTACCTGTTGCATCACTGACATGGATTATAATGGATTGAATGCCTTTTTAGACATTTATAAAGTTGAATTTTAATGCTTAGGTTATTATTAGACAATGGTATCTTTTTTCATTTGTCTGAGGCTCACTTACAATTGAATTATTCATATTCAATAAAGTGTACTACACAGGTTGAATTACAGTCAAAACACTACACAGACCCTATATGTCTGCTGTAATTTTGGAAAACTGCATGTGAACTGTTGGCAGATTTATGACAAACACTCCATGTGCAGTTTTCCAAAATTACATCAGAAGTATAGGGTCTGCCTAGCTTTCTGCCGTAATCCATCCTATGCATTATACCTTGCTCAGTATGAACCATGCCATCCATGATATGCAAGTAAAACAGATCAATGAGGCTTTGAGAAAGAATATGAGCATAAATATGCTATAAAATAAATAATGCAGCATTCAGACATGCTGCCTATTTTCATTACCTTTAAACTGGTTTTCTTGTTCTGGACTGTATAAGCAAAAGTATTCATGGGGAAAATCCTGACACTTTTGTGACAACATGAGGTATTACCAGCTGGGCCAGGAGAAGTAAGGCAGTGGGTGTGTAACATATGCCAGCACAGACACCTGGAATTTAGTTACAGAATTATACATTATTTGAATATCAAACTGATTTGTACAGATGCTCGTGTTAAAAATGTACAAACAGTGTGCCCTGCTGGACAGAAAAGAAACATACATGTATTATTGTAACTGAATTTAATGTATATATTTTAACAGAAGGTACTGGAAGAGAATAGGTTAATCACAATCCAGCTGCAGCAAACTTTGAAAATAGTAAGAAATTAAATTATTGGGCATGGCAATAATGATGTTATCTCACAGTTTTGAATGAAGCCAGAGACATAATATCTGTAAGAAGCATGGTTTGTTAGTCTCTATAGGAGAAGTTTCTAATTGTTTTATGACTTCCAGAAGCTGCACCAGATCTGAGCAAAGCTGTTGTGTGTGCATTACTGACATGTAGGTGCTAAATCCTGGCAGTTTCTAGCAATGGGGGACTGCATGGGAACCAGAAGTCAGATGACCAGATGTATGTGATGTCATCCTCTACAGAAATTATGTTTTAATATTAGTTGACACTAAAGTCTGTTCTGGTAACCTGACAAAGAAGGCTCTCTCACCTAATTCATCTTGCCTTGCTCTATTAAGTGAACCAGGGAACAATAATTCTTTAGATCAGTCAGGAAAATATAGTGAGATTAGTTAAGTATTGTTGTTCTGTAACTGTATGAACCTGTCCACCTGTGTTATTTTTAATATTTCACGATTCAAACTCTGGTGTTTACTGTAAATAGATATTTCATATTTTCAAGTTCTTTTATTATTTATTATTAAATATATTTAAACTTTTCATTGTGGCTGGTCCTTCAGAGAAATATTTTAACCTTTTAGAGTACTTTTAACTATTGGTGATATTGTGGCCACTCCTAAAGCCGGGCTGTATGGTCAACCTTACCATTTGCATCAATATTAATTTTACTCAATATAATTGGTGTCTCTTGAAAGAGCTTTAGGTAGCTAACTTTGTTGTGTCTAGTGGCAGTAATAACTACCTTATAGTCTGGGCAGAAGGGGGCACAGTGGGTAAATCTGTGCCAGCCTTTTCCAGGTGTGTGTGCATGTACGTGTGAGAAAAACAAATCTCACAGCGTGTGTGTCAGCTACTTGGAGCAGGGACACAAAGCACAGGTTTCACAGAGAGAGTGGTGGAGGACTTGGCTTGGGCACTTATCTGAGGACATAACTCTGCAGCTGTGCCAGTGAGGAGCCTTAATGGGGACCTGGGGAGAGACAGAAAGAGAAACCCAGAGCCCAGGCTGTGTTCCCTGTGTGCTCTTAAGGGAAATTGTGCTTGATTCAGAGAGCTGCATCTGGAAAGACTGGGTGTATCCATTTTTGTTCCAAGTGAACGTCTTTCAAGTGCCAGTGCTAAGGATTCAGGCTCCTTGATTACTGGCCCAGAGTGGAGACGTCACAACTTTATTAGAAGTGAAACCATTAGTTTGGCAATTGCAGTAGAAGGCAAAATTTACCCCAGGACTCAATAACACTGTAAATATTAAATGTTCTTTAAAACAGAAAACATCTACATTACTACGTATTACTAATAGATACTATGATAGGTTAAGTTTGTACACATGATTTTTTATTTATTCACTGCATTATATAACCAAGTGGGTGGGTTCTCCCCAGACCCTTTTCATTCACAACCTGGGACTATACAGCAACAACTCTAGTAATTGAGCAAAATAGAAAATTAGAAGACATTGCAAGATATTCAGAAATATGTAAGAGGATAGAAAAAGCACCAATTAAAACAAATTACAAACATATACAAATTAAAACAAGTTACAAAACATACACAAAAATGTAGATATTCACATTCTCAAAATCTGGTATAGTAGAGGACAATTGTAGGACAAACTATACAAACAACATGAAAATGCTTGGGACATAATATTTACAATATGTATACGATGTATGCATCATATGATTTACAAAATGTATACGATGTATGCATCATATGATTTACAATATGTATATGACAGCCTTTTGGAGAGAGAATGGTCATTTATTTACACATTATATCATGATGTGTACAAGGCTTTGTGAGAGACTTTATTTACCCCAGGACTGACCCTGTACTACTAATGGGCAGAGGCTGGTTCTAAATGTTTTATCCCATGCATGGGTCACCTCAAATTATCTACAGTATGATCCTAGTTATTCTCATTAGGGGTACTATATAATTATCGACCATGGGATGGGGAATGTCAATCTATAACCAAATTGGGATAGTTATTTATTTACTGACATTTGATTACTGGGAAAGTTTGACTGGGTATGAACTAATTTTCAGCGGAGGCCTGGAGAAAGCATTTTTAAGACCAATAATTTAGCAATCTTGAAAAATAACACAAAAATACATTTTACATCATTGGTTAACAGAGATATTAAAGGTATTTGCAAAATAAAGTGAGAGGAAAGTGGGCTATGGTATATTTAGAGAAAGAGAGAAAACCAGGGGAAGGAAGTGAGTAAAGAAGGCACAGTAAGGAGATGCAAGGTATGAAGAGGCATTTTTTCACTTTTAGACATATAGTTCATCCTTGTGTTGAGCAGGAACAGAGCCAGCCTTTGGGAGAAAGCCTTTCAGAATGGTGTAGGAGGATGGGAGGGAGGGTACTGACCCAATGGATACAGGTAAGGAGATCAAGGCCTTAACAACATGGTAAGGATGGGAGGTAGGGTACTGACCCGATGGATTCATGTAAGGAGATCAAGGCCTTAACAACATGGTAAGGATGGGAGGTAGGGTACTGACCCAATGGATACAGGTAAGGAGATCAAGGCCTTAACAACATGGTAAGGATGGGAGGTAGGGTACTGACCCGATGGATTCATGTAAGGAGATCAAGGCCTTAACAACATGGTAAGGATGGGAGGTAGGGTACTGACCCGATGGATTCATGTAAGGAGATCCAGGCCTTAGCAACATGGTATCAGTACAGACAATGCCCAGCAGAACTAATAGGTTTGTGGACAGATGTGTTTTTGGTCATTGGATGGTAATGACAGACTGGGAACACATGTGGATATAATGTTATTTAGTGCTGGACAAGCAGACAGATGCTGGATAACTCTACAGGTAGTAAGAAACTATGTACCTGTTAGTTGATGGGGGTAGTTCTAACCAATTTAGGCTTTTTACTCCTATACAGTGGTGGGTTCTGAAAGGGGTACCTGCTGCAAATGTAGCATCTTTGTTATAGCATTGATCAAGTTTTAATTTTTATGATGCGTGGAGGTCAGTAGGGATGGCAGCACCATAAGGAAGTGCAGTGAGGAGATAAACAGTGGTGAGTGTAGTTTAGTTCTGTTGGTGAGAAAGATTTTGGCTCTGTAAAGCATCCCCAATTTTTTACTAGTTATTAATTATACAATTTTGTATATGTAGGTCGAATTTAAGATTATCATCCACTGTCATCCCAAATAACTTTCTATGAAAAGTGACTTCAACTGTTATTTTATTAAGATAGAAAACTTCAAATTTTATTTTTTCTTGAAAGAGGAATTTAGGAAAAATGTAGTATTTTTTTTAATTAGGATTGAGGATGAATTCTGCTTTATGCAGTCATGTTTCAGTGATTGTTTATATAGGGTGTGGGCAAAGGTTTGAAGGAGAAGTGGGCATGGTGATATGTGGTTGCTGGACAGGGTTAGAACTAGATAGTGAGGAATCCTTGGCTGCAGATGCTGTAATACCTTTGAAATAAGTGTTGAACTGTATTGCATTTTTAAGTGCTGAGTTGTTAGGAGAGGGGTTAGTGTTGAATTTTTTGCTGGAATGCAAGATTTCTTTAATGACTGACCAGATTTTTTTAAGATTGTGTCTACTATTATTCCAAAAGTTATTATACTACAGGTTTTTATCATCATCATTTACTTTTTAGTATGATTGTGAAGAATTTTTAATTTTTCAGGATATTATGGGGTTTTATATTTTTGACATACTTTCCATGGATTTTCTCTATCCTGCTTTAACATTCTACTGATTTTGGATAGCCAAATTGCATTATTTGTTTTTTTTTTTTTTGTCTCTTCCTTCTAGGAGGTGCAGGGTTATTCAGGGTATTCAGTCATACTGAATTCATTTACAACATTTCATTGTTCTACATTGTTCTAGAACACATAGAAATGTAATATCACATGACACATACCTGCACTGTGAAGGAAGATTTTGACCGAGTGGAAGAGGAGACAATAAGTGAGGGGATATTTAGCAATATGCGCTACTTCCGTGGTGGTGCAGCGGTAGCATTGTTGCCTCACAGCAAGAGGCTCTCCCATTCGATTCTCGGCTGGAGTGTGGGGAGTGCCTTCTGTGTGGAGTCTGCATGTCCTCCCTGCGGTTGGGTGGGCGTTTGAAAGACATGCGTAAATGGGCATGCCTTCGTTGACAGTTGAACGTCGGAGCTGGCACCTTGGCGTTTGTGAAAATCTACTGCCAATCATTAGCGGACGCTGTGACGACCCCTAACTGAGAAAAGTCAAAGGACAACAACAACATTCAGCAATATGTGCTACTACAGTGACCCCCCCCCTACTCTTAGGTCAAAGTATAACAGACAGTAATCAGTTTATATCCAGTACAAAGCAATTAACAAATAGGCACAAAGTAGAACAGGTTTTCTTTCATTTCCTGAATGCAGAAAACTGTCAGCTAAGGAGACTAAGTAACTGGCATATACAGTGTAATCTGCTGGAAAAGGCAAAGGACAGTGGTCAGCTTAGTAGGAGGTCCTTATAGTACAAGGACTAATTCTTTGGGGGGATGTTACAGCCAGTCTCTAGTGCTAGGCAAGCCCATATTTGACTATTTGAAGTTAATATGCAGCAAGGTTCTTCCTGTTAAATTTGCTTAAATTGTACAATGATAAAATTCATCAGCAAAAATATTTGGCAGCTGGGTCTTGTGACAGAATTCCTACAGGATCAGGGTCAATGTAGTGACCTTAGGCTATTGTACAATGACAAAATTCTGCAGTGAAAATGTTTGGGAGTTGGGCCTTTTGGCAGAGCGCTTGCAGTATCTGGGGTTGGATGTGGTGACCACAGGCTACCGTACAATGATAGGTTATTTCAAGCACAAAACGGGAAACTGGCTAGGATTAAAATGGCTCAGAAGGGCAGGTAGTCTAGTACTTACCTTGAACTTATGAATCTATAAAAACGCTTTCCCTAATAGGACCACGACCAAGGCAACATTTGACCTTTGTTTTGTAGTTGTGGTTTACTGATATAGGAACTTTTTTAGTGGAAGAGAAGTATTATAGCAATAACCCATGCCTGGGTGTGGGTAATGCGGGATTTACCCATGGTTGGCGTGGTTTGGTCCCGAGGGCGAAGCCCGAGGGACCAAACAAAGACAACCGTGGGTAAATCCCACATTACCCACACCCAGAAGTGGGTTATTGCTATTATACTATGACATTATTTAAGAAAATAAATAATTACTTTTCTTAAATAATGGCATTGTATAATGCCTCTTTGCTGCCCTTCCGCAGCTGGCTGGTATCCGCGGCAGTTCTGATGTACTGCACATGCTTACACAGTACATCAGAGCTGTGGCCAAAAGCAACGGAGAAAGCAAGATCTCCGTTGCTTTTTACTGTTTCGCTATGTTAAAAGGGTTTAACATAGAGAGACAGCTTTAAAATAAGCAACGAAAATGGGTTTTACATAGCGAGACAGCTTTAAAATAAGCAACGTAGATGTCCGTTGCTTATTTTAAAGCTGTCTCACTATGTTAAACCCATTTAACATAGCGAAACAGTAAAAAGCAACGGAGATCTTGCTTTTTCCGTTGTTTTTTTTTTTTTAAACCTGTCTCGCTATGTTAAATGGGTTTAACATAGCGAGACAGCTTTAAAATAAGCAACGGAGATCTCCATTGCTTTTTTTAAAGCTGTCTCGCTATGTTAAACTCCTTTAACATAGCGACACAGTGTGTAAAAAGCAACAGAGATCTCCGTTGCTTTTTTTAAACCTGTGTCGCTATGTTAAACTCTTTTAACATAGCGAGACAGTGTTTTAAAAGATACTTATACTAATGGAAAAAGTCCGGGTGACCGGACCTTTTTCCATTAGTATAAGTCGATTTACAACGTGCACGCTGGCCAATCAGCGTGCACGTTTTGGAATATTAATGGGGGGGTCATGGTATAATCAGTGTTTTGGGATTCACTGTTATGAGTCATTCAGTGTTTTGCGATTCTCTTGTTTGAATGTCTACATTTCATGATGTAATCAACTCAAGAAATGGCATTATCCATTATTGGCATCATCGCTTATTGTCTGATTTGTGGCTTGGTCCTCAGTGGTAGCAGTCTCCTTGTCCTTGATTGAATATTTTGAAAATTAGAAAAAAAAAAGGAAAGGTTGCCCTTCCGCTGATTGGTAGCCATCTGCAGTGTTCTAACAAGTGGCATTCATGGGTTCTTTGGTCACTGAACAGAACAAATTTGCATATTTTATTGACTGCTGTTTGTACTTTTTGAGTATTTGTACCAGAATGGAATGTTATTAAAGGAAGTTCATATTCCAGTTTGGGAATCAGTACATTTCGGGTAAGGCTTTTCAGATTGATGGAATTAGCAGATTGGAGAATTTACAGCATTTAAATATACTTTACGTGATTTAATACAGTGTCTCAAGAATTATTTTATTAAAAAAGATGATAATGTTTATTTTAAATAAGATGCCTTGAGCATTCCAGTCTCAAGAAGTCTTTTATTGAAAAAAGATGAACATGTTTATTTTAAATAAGAGGCCTTGAGCATTCTTTTCCTACATTTTGGTGAGTTGGATAAGAAAAGAAGTTGAAATATTCACACACAGAAATGTAAAAACACATGCAGAGTGCATACACACCATGATAATATTTTACATCCAGATCAAACAAGACAAATCCTAAATATTCAACTCCTTACGTGGCATAAATTGTAAGGACGTAATGTAATATTGCACTCTAGCCAGAGGCTGTTCCATGGTACCCTTTGTGAAGATAGGTGAAGGCTGCCAGCCTAGCCAGATAGAAATTTGTAGATAATTCTGTTACTTGTAAATATTAATGTACGCCACAGGCTTGTTCTCTTAAATGTGAAAAGACTGCACTGGATATTGAACTGCAAAAATGTAACAACAGTGCACTCTGCTGTAACAAAGCTGATAAGTCAAGGATTTTATGACTGTCTTTGATGTCAAAATTCAGAGCCAATATGTCTAGAGGGAGACATCATGCCTATTATTTTAAGACCAGAGCTAATGGCTAGAACTTGCATGTATAAATGTCCTTTGTTGCTCTGGTTTCTGCCCAGGTGTAAAGAATGTAAATGTAGTTTTTGTTAGCCTGGGAGCACCAGAGAAGTGTGAAGAATGATGTCATGTGAAGCAGCTCTGTTATCAATTTAAAAAAAGAGAGAGAATCAGAGAACTCTGAGCATTTTGTCTTGAGAAAATCCAACATCACCAGCACTGCTTTGTTCTATATGGAAGTTATTTAGAACTCTGTTTTCTCTTAGATATAGCTAGGAAATAGGAAGATTAGACTAGTTTGTTTTTCTGTTATGTCAGAACTTTTCTACGGTATTATTTTATGTATTTCTCTGTGATCTCTGAACTCTTGACTAGCACTGTGTAGTAATAAGTATTGTCTTTTGTTTTTATTATTTATTACTAAATAGTTTTAAACCTTTCAACTGTGCCTGTTTTATGTAGAGATAATTTAAGCTCTAAGAGTACATTGCATGTATATAGTGATACTGTACCAAGTCACTCTAATAAGCCTTGACTGTTGTTTGGTCACACTTACCATTTCAATAATAATATTGCACAGTAATAATTGGACATCCTGTCAGAAGGGCCTTCGAGTAGTATTAGTGGGTGGTGGCAGCTGGTACTAACTTTTAGACTGGGCAGAAAAGGGACACAGCTGGAGAACCTATGCCAACCTTCCCCAGGAGTGTCTGTGTGGTTGTATAAACTCTTATCTCAAAGTGTGTGTGTGTGTCAGCTACTTGGGCAGGGACACAAAGCACTGGCTGGACAGAGAGGGTGCTGGAGGTTTTAGCTTGCCCACTAGGCTGAGATCTGGACCCTATAGTTGTGCCAGTGGAGAGTCTTATTGAGGATCTGGAGAGAAAGGGAGAAACCAGCCCCAGACTGACTGTGATCTCTCTGTGCTCTTAAGGGAAATTGTACTTTACTGTGTGTGTATTTATTATCCTTTCCCTATATGGACACCCTTCACTGGTGTTAGTGGTGAGGATTGAGGCTCCTTGATTGGTGGGTCAGTGCACGGGCATCACACCCTTCCTGGGAACATGACACTAGGAGAGAATATTCAAGGAGAGAGGAAATTCCATGGCCAATTTATATAGAGGAAGCCACAGTGAATTACAGTACTCTATGACCTTTAAACACACAGTGCTTGAGGATCTGGCTGGTCTGAAATATGCTCAGGTGAAAAAACTGTGTGTGTGTGTGTGTGTGTGTGTGTGTGTGTGTGTGTGTGTGTGTGTGTGTGTCTATATTATGTGTGTATGTACACATGTGTGTGCTTGAACGTGTGGTAATGGATCACTGCTTTGATGCATCTTGCAGAACTGCTCATGAGCAATCAAGGACACAGATCGCCAAACTTCTGCCAAACTGACTGAAAGATGTTTTTTGGCTGTGAAAGATCACAGCACAGAAGGCATTGGGAATATTTGCTTTCCCCACTGTTGTGAAATCTCCAAGTTTGTATACATCTGTGTGTGTGTTTTTATATATATATATATATATATATATATATATATATATATATATATATATATACACACACACACACACATATATATACATATATATATATATATATATATATGGATCTACTGTATATAATTGAAAACTCACTTTTTTGAAAATAAACAGTAAACCCACGGTTACATGAAAGTGCATTTCCGCAAACATCGGTTCAACGAACCGATAAAGAACAGAGAAACATTGTTTTTGCAGGGGGCAAGCCCCCCTGCACCCCCCATGTGGGAGGCTGTGGCCCCCACACCCCCCTACTTAAATATACCAACTCCGAGATTGCACTACAGTGGGGAAACATGTAAATTCCCTTTCCCCACTGTAGTGTGCTTCGGCACCTGTGTTCCTTATCGGTTCATTGAACCATACTTTGCGGAAGTGCACTTTGGCTTAAGTGCCCTTTTGCATAATCGGGGATCCACTGTTCAATTTCGAACAAGTGGATTTTTGGTCTTTTACAGTAGACCCACATATATATATATATATATATATATATATATATATATATATATATATATATATATATATATACACACACACACACACACACACACACACATATATATATATATATATATATATATATATATATATATATATATATATATATATATATATGTATATATATTACATACGTTGTGAGGGTGTGCGGGATCTTGGTGGATTGGGGGATAATCTCCCTACAAAAAAGCAGTGTAATATTATTACATTCACTGGTTTCTATGCTGAGTTACTGTTTCTGTGTGTGCTATATGGGAGAATGTTTAAGTAGGTTTTTGTTAGTGAATTAAGTGTTTCTTTTGCTTGAGTTTGATTGACTGGGATAAGTTTTTTAGTACAGCAAATCTTTATTACTGACTGCATTACCATTTTTACATACTGTGTTATGTCCTTGCATAGTACAGTTGTTATTTCAGCACCGATTACTGTCAACTATTTTGCAGTTATATGTTTTTATAGCACTGACTGACTGGCTTCATATCAGACAATTAGTATTTACATTTACCTTGGAATAATTTGCCATTTTAAGTTTGCAAATCTAAATATCACAGTCAACTTTTCTATCCAGTTTTAATCTTAAGAGAGAAATTGGCAAGGATTAAAATGGCCTGCAAGGGCTGCTAGCCTTGTATTTAACTACAAAGTACTCTAGGTGTTTTCTTTCTACTGCTCCACCCACTATTGTGATTTATACCTCACTCACCCACACTCTATCATTCCTTCCTTCTCTCTCTCTCTCTGCAGGGTGCAAGGGAGTTATATGGTAAGTGATAAAAGACAATCAAATGCTTGATGTAGATGTTATTCTTACTTTACCAATTGATTTATGTTTCTCTAATTGATATTCAGCAGACATTGCTAATTTCTACCTCTAATATACCTTCTACTAAGTATGGCTTGCAACCATTCTTTGCACTTTAAAACTCAAAAACGTAAAATACTACTAAGACAAAACACACACTGAAGCCACAATAAATTTAGCGCTTTATTCCCGTTTATTACAGAACTTCTTCAGAATTACAAAATACACCATTTACATCATTTCCTTTTATACCACACTTATCTTGACATCATTTCCTATTAGTATTAATCCTTAAAAGGACATGTCAATGTAAAATTCACTCAACTAAACAGTACTGTCACTTCCTTAACGCAATATCTACTAATAAAAAACTGTGTATATAATGTAAACTTATAATAATGTTCTTAATATACATACATTTGCAATACATACAAACACTAAATTTTATAACAGGAAAAATTAAAAATTAACATAATTTAAATAACTTTTGACAGAAACTTTATCATTAATGCCAGCTCTTAAAAAGATTTGCCATTTCAATTCAATTTTTTCCAAAAAAAAATGATTGAATGAACCTACAGACTTATCTGTTTTCACCTTCTCTATTACAAAAAAGGTGAACTTCTTAAAATTTTCACACGTCACTGAATGTTTGGCTAGCGCATTACTTAAATCTTTCTTTTTAATAGCCAATAAATGTTCCCTAACCCTGTGTCTTAACTTTCTAATAGTTTTTCCAATATAGAAATTTTCACAATTAGAACATACTGCTAAATAAACTAATCCTTCACTTTGGCAATCATATCTATCCTTAGCTATCACAGTGTATTTTATATGTTTAAAACAATGACTTTGTACACCCATCATAAATCTACATTGTCTACAATTTGTACAGGGAAATGTCCCTAAACGTGTGACAACTCTATTATGGCTCTGATCTCTATGTCCATTTTCCAAAATTTCTTTTAAATTTCTAGTTTTTTATTAATAAAGTTTGGTTGCATCCCAATAATCTTGCTTAATTCTTCGTTACCCAAAATAATTTCCCAATGCTATTGTATAACTTTTCTAATTAGTTAAAATAAAACTAGAGACTCTGACTATATTGTCTCCACTCTCCTCCTAGACCTTTCTAAGACCTTTGATACCATCTCCCATTCTCTCCTGCTGACCAAACTCTCTAACCTACATCTTTCACCCTCTTGTATCAACTGGTTTTCCAATTACCTTTCCAACAGGCAACAATCTGTCAAATGGAAGAAATCTACCGCCTCTTTCTCAACACTGACACTGGTGTACCCCAAGGCTCCATATTAAGTCCCTTACTGTTCAACATCTTCGTTAATGACTTCCACGACAATATCCCAAATGCTAAAATAGTCGAATACGCAGACGACTTAACTATTATCTGTGCTGCAAACTCCATTCCCTCCCTTAAAAAACTAACTTAAGATGCCTTCTCAACCACTGAAAAATGGATGCATGATAACCATCTAGCTCTCAATCCATCAAAAACCAAACTCATGCTATTCACCCCATCCAAAAGCATAACTATCGACATAAATTCTTTCCTCATAACCAGTCAAAATAACACATCCCTAGAAATTGTTTCCAAAGCCAAATTGTTAGGAGCTCTCATTAATAATCAGCTTACATTTGATTCCCGTATACAAACATTAAAAAAACACGTCAGAAACTCGGTATGTTCTACCGCCATATCCGCTTCCTCTCCCTATCCACTAGATTCCTCTTATCTACCACATACCTCATCTCTTCTCTCCTTTATGGTGCCCCACTTTTAACCAACCTAAAATCCTCTATTAAAACAAAACTCTCTTCCTGCTACAACAAAATCGCTAAATTCACCACTGGGCACAGATTCTCATCCCATCACTGCACTGCCCTCCACAAACTAAACTGGCTAGAGCTCCCTAACTACCTTACCTATACCCAACTAACTCATGCTCATAAGCTAATTTTCAAGCCTTCACTCTACCCCTCACTCTCCTCAACCTTCACCATGCACCAACCTAGCAGACCCTTAAGAACCAGCACTCAGAACCTAGTTGAACTCCACAAACCAGCCCGTCCAGCAGGCAAACTCTTACTCTCCTTTTCCCTTGCCCGTCTCTGGAACTCCCTCCCACCTCATATCCGTAGTACCAGCAGCCTTCCCACCTTTAAATCTCTCCTCCACTCACATTTATCATCTCTCTGGGAATGCTCATGTTCCCATCCTGCATAACATCACCAGCTACTTCTCACCCCCTTAGTCTACAACTCTTCCCTCCTATGGGAACATACATATTGTAATTAACCTCTTATGTAAATATCTTCTGCACACACCCACTAACTATAGTCTTACTTAACACTTCTTTTCTTTTCCTTTTGCTAGTAAACATAGAGACTTAAAATTGTAAACTGATATGTATTGTTGCATATGCTCTTCTGTATTTTTCCTGTTGCATTAACATTTTCTTGTACTTATAAGTACTACTCTGACACTTTAACAAACTGTTATGTTATTTTATTGTATTTTACTTTTATTCTTACTTGCATATTTGATATTGTATCTATGGAGCTTTTCTCCCCAGGACTCCATTGAAAATGGGCTCATTCGGCCCAATGGACCATCCTGGCAAACAAACTTCAAATAAAATAAATAATAAAAATAAATAATTGCAGGCCCATCAATGCTCACAGGTACTGGAAATGCAGGCCTCAACTCCTCATTCTTATTTACATCCCCACTGAGTTTGTTTTGTTGAAACCCTGTTTTCAGTTTAGGTGAGTATTTATCATTCCTGTGTTGTATAACATATTGTAATGCCTCTTCTAGAATATCACTAGAATATCCTCTATTAATAAATAACTGTTTGTTTGAGGACATCTAACTCTACCTTGAATTGATGGTCATCACTGACCATTCTACTCAGTCTAATAGCTTGTCCCTTAAAAACATTGACTTTCATGTGCTTAGAATGAAAACTATCATAATGTAGGTAATTATTAGTAAAGGTTTTCTTTCTGAAAATATTACTTCTAAATGTTCTATTAACAACATCCATCTCAATTTCCACATCCAAAAATTGAACCTTTGTACCTCTGCCACCTATAGTGCATTGCAACCAAGCCACTGTCTGATTAATGTTTTGGAAAAACTCACCAAGCTGTTCATTGTTACCAGCCCATACAAAAAACAAATCATCTATGTAATGGCTATAATATTTGACATATTTAAATAAATCCATCTTCTCCAAAAAAGTGACTTCCCACCAACACATGACCAGATTGGCAACATGTGCTCCTATCGCTACCCCACTCAACTGTTGGTAAATTTCCTTTCCAAACATGAAAAAATGATTGTGTAATACCAATTCCATAAGCTGACAAAGTACAAAAATCTCTTCATTGCATTCCGCTTTGTTTAGATATATCCTCACGAACTCTGTTCTTTCATTTTTGATCTATAGCTGTGTATAAGCAACAGACATCAAATGTGCATAACAAGGTTTCATTTCCCTGGGACTCAAAATGTCGAAGTTCATCCAAAAGCATCCACGAATCTCTAAGATATCACTTACTACTTTGCACTATAGGATTTAATATTTTATCCAAATATATAGAAATTTTTAAAGATTTACTGAAAGAGGCAGACACAATGGGTCTAAATGGAGGATTCTCCACATCATTATGTATTTTAGGGATGCCAAAAAGCATCCCTAATTGGGGTTGTTCGACATTCAAATATTCAAACAAATCAATGGAAATGTATTGCTGATATAACAAATCCAATAAAATAATGTCTAATTTCTGAAATTTCTTCCTGACAAAACCTTTAGACACTTTGGAATATTTGTTGTCTGCAAATAACCTCCACATACTATTACTGTAGTCCTGACTATCCATGATAACAAGCCCTTGTCCTTTGTCTGCCTTCATATATCTGATGTCTCTATATGATGCTAACTGTTTTAAAGCCAAGTCTTCCTCCCTAGTGAGATTTTCCAAACATTTAACTGATTTTTCACTACTATGTAGCTTATATATCTCATTTTCACATAAATTAGAAAAAAATATTTAAAGTGTTAACTAATGGAGGGTTAACATTTCTATACTTTCTAAAAAGTCCTCCTTCATGATTTTGCAAACCATGATACAGATACTTCAAATTTAACTTTCGTACAAATAGTTTAAAATCTAAAATGGTGTCTGTTGTATTTGCTTTTCTTGCTGGCAAGAAAGAAAACCCTTTCTTAAGCACTCAAATTTCAACATCTGTGAATTTTCTGTGACTAAGATTGAACATTTCTTGTGTGTAGGCTAGCGTCCCTTGTTCTTGCCTTTTTTCCTCCCCCCAGTGACAAAAGCTTCCTGATGTGGAGGTGGACTGCTTGTGCCACTGGTTTGAGTTGGAAAAGGGATACTCTCCTCACTTTCCACACTTGAAACACTAGACACCTGACCCCTATTGTTGTCATTGACTTGTGAACTATTTTTATTACTTGAATCAGAAAACGAATCTAGTCTGTATAATGAACCTGTTTTAATGAACTCCTTCTTAGCATTGTTATCATTCAAATTGTTATTATGTCTTTTTTATTAACCGTATATGCCTGTTCTTGTTGATATGCTTGCAAATCTCACAATAATTTCTTCTTTTTCTTGGTGACAATACTATCAACTTATTAACCTTGTTACTTAAATTGTCAAACATATACTGATAAAAATGCATCACAGGATGTTCCCTTAACCCATTGTCCATTTTAATGATATCATCTTTTAAAATGTCCATCTGTTCTTTGTTCCATTTTATTAACGTTTTCAGTACTTCCAAACCCATGTTATTCTACAATTCTTTAAATTTTTAGAACTAGTTGTTATCAAATTTAACTGCATTAGGAAAGGCGCACACTCTAAGCGCTAAGGGCACAATTGACAAATTAACACATTTACTCAAATATTGATTTTCATAAATCAAGGTTTTTTACCTCAAAACTTTTTTCTCTAACTGGAGAAATTGATTCTTAAACTCATGTACTTCTTCACGAACATGTTGTAAGTCAACCAATAAATCATTACTGCTGGACAAATCATGAAAAGTGTCAATAACAGTACCTTCCAAAAATTCAACAATAGGCTTATTGTGATCAAACACAGCATCCGCTATGATAGTCCCTTCTTCGGATGATGACCGACTATCACCATTATCTCCACACATGTCCAAATGCCGTCTTCCATTCCCTTTCATCCTTTCCAATAAGTGTTGCGCTTTACAGACTAATGCGTCAAGGTGAGCAGATTAACTTCATCTGGCATTGGATATACACTAGTATCACTATCTATAGTGCCGTGAGTAGTCATATTACCCGCCAAACTGTTCAGGAAAACGGAAACCATTACAGTGAACTTTATCAGGTGTTATTTTTTATTCGTAAAGTGAATGTTATCACCATGCACCTTTAAATTGTGCCAAACAAACACAAAACTGCTGTCAATCCTTTACCACGAACTAGAAAATATAGCAGTTCTAAAAAGAACTTTTGAAAGGAGACAGACTTATGTTTGTTTAGCTCCGGTTTCCATAAAGACATTGAAGGTTCCAAACACAGTGTTCCACTTAATTTTTCAGATAAAATACCAAAAAGTTCCAGAAGCCAAAGGCAATACTGCTGTCAATACTTTACCATTTAGCAGAAACGATGTACCACTTCTAAAAAGAACTTTTGTAAGGAGACAGACTTACATACACCTGACTTCAGTCCTCAAATAAATGATAGAAAATTATTTCACTGTTACTTCAAGTGAAATCTTAACCTTGTAAATAGATAAGAATAAAAGATTCCAGTGTGTTAACCACCAGCAACCAGTGCTAAAAGACTGCACTTAAAACTCAAAAACGTAAAATACTACTTAGACAAAACACACACTGGACTTTTGTCAGAAACTTTATCATTAATGCCAGGTGTTACATCAGCTCTTAAAAAGATTTGCCATTTCAATTCAATTTTCTTGTACTTTAGGTGATTTGTGTCAGCAATATTTGTAACTGTGGCCAACATTTGTCATCAAAATTCCACTGTGTTTCATAAAGACTGGATGCTTATTATATTAGCATAACTCCTAAAAACTGGTGTTAAATAAGCTAGAAAGTTAATCTAAACTGTAGAGATCATAAAGCACTATCAAGTCTTATCATTGCCGAAAACACCTTGTTGGAATGTAAGTTAAAGTAGCTCAACTGGGTTTAAAGTAAGTGCTTGTTAAAACTTGTGTTCAATTTAACGTGCTTGCAAGGTTTAGACCTATTTTTTGTATAATTATCCTGCCAACAGGTTCAGTGGAAAAATCCCTAAAGCATACAGACACAGTAGGCTCATTCCAAAGGGCAGTCTGAACCTATTCAATCCAGCCACCATTTATTTAGGACAAACTTTGTGCCACCTCTGCCCTTGTGCTTTATGTGTTAGGGACAGCCAGTCTTTTGTGTGTGTATTTTAGCCTGACAGTGACTAGTCTGAAGACAAGTGCTTCAGTGCCCTAAACCCTCCTCTGTAGACATCCTGCTGGTCAGCTTTTACTCTACGCCCTAACAGACACTGACATTTACTCAGACTGCTCTTAAACTATTTCTTTCTTACATCATCTTCACTTCTTCTACATTTAGTATTCCCGTTATTTATATCCTCCTGTCTTTCTTCAGTGGGACTGCGTGCCTTTCAAGGAAGTCAACCTTGGCCTCCTTTCTTATTTCTCCTTGAGCAAGACAGTTATTAAATCACCCTCAGCTCTAGGCTAGTATTTGTTCACAGTCACCATTGACTCAATGCACTCAGCTGTCTCCTTGGTGTGTGTTTATTTTTTCTACAGACATGTCCCTGCAAGCAAATATGTATGTAATAGTGAAGTCTACAGTTTGAACACCAGTCTGTGGGCTATATTTTTATGTAAATTATAAATATTATGGCAACCTAAAACAAAGATCTTTGTCCACTATAATAGTTCCATTTTCTTAGACCAGAGCAGTCACATTGATACTTTCTCGTTCAACTGTGCTCCACTGACTGTTTTTAGCAGTCCACTGTCTCCCTTCCTTAATTTCTTGTCTCCTTTGCCTCAGATGCTTGTGTAGCCACTTCCAGTTCTGAGCCATATGTTTCCAGAGCTGCAGTCCTGCATTCTGACTTACTTGTTCTCATTGTTTTGCTGATGTGTGGGGATAACCTTTGGACTTTGCATTTCAAACTCCATAGAAACTTCCTTACCATTACACAGCTGTTCAAACAGTCAAGTTCAATTTTTACTGTTTTATATTACCATTAGTCAGCTTAAGGTGATATTGGACTAACTCTCTTACTAAAACTGTGTCCTAGAGAAACACAATTGAGACTTTCATCTACTAAGCACAGAGACCTTTTAAACTGCATTATTCCTTTAACTTAACTCTCTCAGCAGATTCGTGTCCATTTTTCTCTGCCTCTTTGCCAAGTTTTCAACCTGCTTCAGCTTCATTCCTCTACCCCCAATTCCCACCCACCCACCCCATCTTAGTCTACATTTATACTTCCACAGCACCACCCGCACATTCCTCAAACCAATACCATTGGTTCCCACAAGAAGAACAACCAATAGAGTAACTCACAATAGTAACACCCACTCTAGTTCACCACCCAAAACTCTCACTCACTGTTCTACTCCTAGTCCCCTATCACTATCTCATTACATCTCTACAACCAACCCCGTACCCTCCTAACGTTTTCTAATCCTAATTTACAACAAAGATAAAACCCACATTAAATAAGATGCCCTTAACTCAGATTATTTTACTATTCCTTTTCACTCTACTTGCCTTCATCACCAATTACCAAATCCACCTCCTTCAAATACTTAGGGCTTCAACCAATCCTCACAAAGACTATCAACATCTACCTAGCTTTTCTTTCTTTTCCTTTAGGGTAGGTTGGCTTAAATGGAATTGATGCTAACAGAGTTTATAGTCATTTAGAAGAAAATCAGAGAACTGTAAAAAGGGGAAGAATCTAAGTATGGCAAAAAAAAAGCATTTGACAGTATTCCATATTCATGGATAAAAGAGTGCTTAAAAATGTATAAGATATACCCTACACTGATCAATTACATTACATAGATCATGAAACAGTGGCAAACCACTCTGCAGTTAAGCCATGATAAAGGACAATTTATTATTCCAGGGATACCAAAGGGGGATATTCCAGGGTGACTCTCTATCACCACAGCTATTTTATCTTACCCTAAAACTATTAAGCTGTCTACTTAACAGACTAGGCCATGGCTATAATTTGGCTCCCAGAAAACAACAAATTGTAGATATTTCTCATCTTCTTTTTATAGATGTTTTAAAACTGTATAGTTCATCAGATGGGGAACTGAAAGCACAACTGCAAGTAGTTAAAATGTTTTCAGATGACATAAGAATGTCATTTGGTACTGATAAATGTGCAAAGCAACTTTTAAAGCAGGAAAACTGCAGCACCAAGAAAACAGTTTAGGACAAGCATGTGATATAAAAGAAACTGAGCAGGAGGGAGTGTAGAAATATTTGGGAATTGATGAAGGATCAACAATAAAACATGAGCAAATGCTAATAAAACTTAGTAAGGAATATTTTAGAAGACTTAAATTAATACTAAACACAGCACTGACATGTAGGAACAGAACTGACATCTAGGAACAAAGTCTAAGCTATAAACCAATTTGCTCTTCGTGTCCTAGCTTATAGTTTTGGAGTGACTGATTGGCCCCAAAATGTGCTGAATAGTTTGGACAGGAAAACAAGAAGGATGCTTTATGTTTATCAAATAATTTATTACAGAAATTGGTGCACACCAATATATTCCTCATTCTGAAGGAGGTACGGGCCTGCTTGAAAATGATTACATGTATAGATCTGCAATGGTGCTGACCTCACAAGACCCAACACAGTGAAATACTGAAACATGAGGGCAATAAATCTAAGATGACTTCCCTGCTTAGTTTAGCAGAGGCATACTGGTATGAAGAAGGAATGGAAATCAAACTAGAAGTAGATAAAAATCAGGCAGCAACTGAATGTGCCAAAAAAAACAAAAGAAAGAATATAAGGTGAAGGACCAGATGTGAAGGCAAGAAATGTGGAAAATGCATAAATATAGTCACAAGTATAAAACACTCTTGGAACAACCTCATGTTGATCAGGATCGAATGCAGGAATGGTTACAGAGAAGAAAATTTGAACTAAAAGATAAAAGGTTAATATTGGTGACTCAAGATAGTGGGCTATGTACATGACAGTTCACAAAGTCCATTCAACATGTGGGAGAAACAGGCAAATGTAGGTTTAATAAAATAGAATTGGAAACAGTTGCACATCTTGTTGCTGGTTGTGACATACTGAAAGGCATACTATTGTGATAAGACTGTTGCATTGGGAATTGTGCAAACATTGTAATACTGAAGTAGGTGAAAAGCACTGGAAACATGAGCCACAAAACATCATAAAAAATGATTACGTTTACATCATATGGGATCATCCATTACCAACAATTCAAAAAATAGATGTGGAAAACCAGATATAGCAGTCCCTGAAAAGACAAAAGTAGCACTGATCACTGAAACGGCTATTCCCAGTGATTACAGTGTCTTACATACAGAGACACAAATTCAAAATACTAGGATGTGCAGGCAGAAATGAGGGGAATGTGGAAAAAGGATCCCCAGACAGTTCCAGTAGTAGTACAAGCAACAGGTCTTATAAAAAAAAAGAATTTACAATCGTACTTAGATATGTTATTGATTCATATAACACCATACGAATTGCAGAAAGAGTCATTACTGGGCACATTGAGGGTGCTGCAAAGAGCAATTCTGGCTAACTTCAAAGATTGAAACAATACTAACTTCATGAACTTTAACCATACTTTGACTTAGGACTGGGTCCATTCCCATCATGGTATTAGAAACCCAAAAAACTTGGAGAAATTAAAAAAATAAATACTCCTAAAAATCAACAATAGGAAAACTATACATTTAACAGCAGTTTATATACCACCAGGGAAGAACACTGATACTGCTGAAAATATTCGGTATTGGATATCTAAACAAATTAACCATGAATCTATAACACTTGAAAATGAAATATAGACTGGCATCTCAAGTTCCACTACCCTCACTGAATCCATGAACTTGTACAACTTCAAAACCACCACATCCACTAGAATCAACAAAACTTCAGGGAGACAGACACTCAACATTGGACTGGATTCCTATAAAACAAACCAGACAAACTGACAAAAGTAGGCTGCCTCTCAGCATAAGTGAGCAGATACGAACATATGCCATTAGAACTCATCATAACCTAGATAAACACATTATCTATAATTAAATATGAAATACAACCAATTTCAGCAATGAAACACTAAAACAACATAACTGGAATGTACTTAGAGCAGTTCCACCAGATACTGCTTTAGAACACTTTAATAACATATTCTTACAGACATGAAATAATCTAACAGCAGTACCTAATAAAAGAGTGAAGTCCAACCCCCGCACCATGGTGGACAAAAGAAACAAAAAAAAAAAAAATGATAAAAAGTGATAAAGCCTGGAAAAAGTGGTATAAAAACAGAACTCAAAATGCCTTCCAGCAATTTAGACATCTTAGAAACCTTGCAAAAATCCATGTCAAAACAGGACAAGCAAATATACTATACCAACCTATAAGACAAAAATCAAAACAACTCAAAACTTTTTTGGTTATCACTAAATAAACTCTTCAGCAAGACTACCACTCCCTCTCCAAAAACAGACAATATGAAAGACTCTAACCCCACAGAGTTTAATTCCTACATAATACAGTCAATATTCTCTCTCTCTCAGACACCAAGATGTCTGACCCCCCCCCTCTAAACCTGTCAAACCAAAACCACCCAAATCTCTTCAGTTTTAGTCCAGTACCTACCTCACTCATAATGAAGTTCTATAGGCATACACCAACTATTATCAGACTACATAGAAATGGCCACAGAAGTCATAGCCTGCCGTGTGTCCATACTAATTAATAGGTCCATAATGTAAAGATGCGTCCTATCGCTGTGTAAAACATCCTGCATCGTACCACTGTACAAAGGCAGCACATCTACAGAGTTTAACAACTACAGTCCGATAGTGATTCTCTCCCGTCCGAAATATTAGAGAAATGCATCCACATGCAGCTGATGCAATATCCAACATTAACTAACCTCCTGTCAGAAACACAACATGAATTTAGACCCAGCACAGCAGTTCTTTGTGTTTCACTGTTGCAGTCACCACACTTGGGATTGATACCCAAAGCTGAGGAAGAGTGGAGGCAGTCAAGAGGAGTTAGGTCTGGCTATCAGGCCTTGTAAGACTGCTGTGGCAAATCCAGCTCTGGATTTAGAAAAGATAGGCAAGTGGTAATGCTTGGTGAAGGTGTGTACAGAACTCCAGGTTGCAGCTTCCAGGATGTCCCTGGTAGGGACTCCCCTAAGAAATGCTGTAGAGGTTGAGGTAGCCCTAGTGCAATGGGTTCTGATCCCCTGTGGGGTAGGTTTTCCATGATGTTTGTAGCAGAAATGGATGCAGTGTGCATTTGGAAATGGTTTGCTTTGAAATGGCTTTGCCCTCTGCCCCTGTAGCAAAGCTAACTAGCAGCTGGTCAGATTTTCTGAAAGGTTTAGTTCTGTTAAGGTAGAACCTGAGCTGTCTGTGCATGTCCAAGGAGTGCAGAATCCTTTCCCCTTTATTCTGAGGATTAGGGAAAAAGGTTGGTAAATGGATGGATTGATTTAAAGCCACACTGGATACCACCTTGGGCATAAATGATGGGTTAGTCCTGAGGGAAACCCTGTCAGCATGGAAAATAATGAAGGGCTCCCACCACCATTGGTGCCTGTAACTCAGACACTCTTCTTGCTGAAGTGATGGCTAGCAGTAAGGCTGTTTTCCAAGAGAGGAATTTTAACTCTGCTGCAGCAGAAGGCTCAAAAGGGGGGAGCGTGAGCTTCTCTAGTACAAAGTTAAGGTTCCAGGCAGGGGTGGGAGCTCTCCTCGGGGGGGGGGCTTAAATTGTTATCTCCTCTCAGGAACTGTTTGATGAGAGGGTGAGAAAATAGCGGTGGCTCAGTATTGTAATGAGATGAGATGGCAGAGGTGTGAATCTTAACAGATGGGAAGGATAAGCCTTTGTGCAGTAGCTCTGCTAGGATTTGAGGTAAGGTGGGCACAGCTGTGTCCTTTCCTTGAGACTGGCTCCAAGAACAAAATCTTTTCCACTTTTCTGAATAAGATTTCCTAGTACTAGGCCTTCTGGCCTCAAGGATGACTTCCATCACCTGTTTGCTGAGGGTTGTTGGTTGTATATTCAGGGAATAAGCCAGGCTGCGAGGTTCAGGGTTTTCAGCTGTGGATGCAAAATCTGTCTCTCCTGCTGGGACAGCAGGGAGGGGGGTCTGATGTAGGTGCCAGAGGGGCACTGCTGTCAGACTGTATAGGAATGAGTACCAGTGCTGGCGAGGCCAGTCTGGAGCAATAAGGATTGTTCTTGGCCTGTCCTGTTTGATCTTGAGTAGGACTTTTGAGAGGAGAGGCAGAGGGGAAAAGACATAACTTGAGAGGTTTTCCCATGTAAAGGATAGGACATCCACTTTCCATGCTTGGCTGTGGGGATTTCTGGTGCAAAACTTGCTCAATTGATGGTTTAGGGGGGAGGCAAAGATGTCTACCTCTGGAGTCCCCCACCTGTGGATTAGAAGTTTGAATGAGTTGGGTTCCAGCTTCCACTCATGTGGGTCCAGTGGATTTCTGCTTAAGTCATCTACCAGTGAATTTTGTTTGCCTGGCAAGAACTGAGTTTGCAGGTCCACTTATTTGCTCAAGGCTGTGTTCCACAGGGCCATGGCTAACCTGCAGAGTGGGTAGGAATGAGTTCCCCCCTGCTTGTTTATGTACCACATAACTGTGGAGTTGTCTGTCTTTATCAGGAGTTGTGCTGGAAGGATAAGGTATTTGAAGCCTGTCAGAGCATTCTGTACAGCTAACATTTCTTTTTGATTGATATGCAGGGGAGTTTGTTCTGGGCTCCATTTGCCTTGAATACATTTGCCTGCTATGTGAGCCCCCCACACATAGTCTGATGCGTCTGTTGTCAGGGTTTGGGCAGTGAGGGGTTGAGTGAAAGGAAGTCCCTTGTTGTGAATGCATGCCCTCTGCCCACCAAAGGAACTCTGCCCTTAGACAAGGAATGACAGGAATCAGTGTTTACAGGTCCTGAGAATGTTGACATCAGAGACTTTTTAAGTACCACTGAAGTTTCCTCATATGCAGTCTTGCATATGGAATTAATAGAATGCATGAGGCCATGAACCCTACGGCTTGCAGTATTTTTCTTGCAGATAGCTGGGTTTTGGTGGTCATTAGTTTGAAGTAGTTTGGCAAATAAACCTGTTTTTCTGGTGTTAGGAATGCCATCTGGGAAGTTGTGTTCAAGCTTGCTCCCAGGAACACAATGTCTCGGCTGGGCTCTAGTTGTGATTCCTTTTCGTTGATGGTGTACCCCACAGAAGTTAGAAGTCTCTTTACCAATGCCAGGTGCTGAAGTAGCAATTCCTGACTGTCCGCCTGAATCAGGCAATCGTCCAAGTATGGGTAAAACTGAATATTTCTCTGCCTGCAATATGCAATAGCTAGAGCCAGGCACTTTGTGAATACCCTGGGCACAGTAGATAAGCCAAAGAGAAGTGCAGAGAACTGATAGTGTATAGAGCCTGCCCTGAAACGCAGATATTTTCTGCAAGATTCCCTTATGGGGATGTGTAGATAAGCTTCTTTTAAGTCTAGGGTGACTAACCAGGCATCCTTGGTTAGCATAGGAAGAAGCTGTTGCAGTGTCAGCATTTTGAATTTTGGGACCACCAAGAAGGTGTTGAGAATTGACAGATCTAGGATAGGGCACCAAGAGCCCACTTTTCTGGGCACCAGGAACAGTTTGGAGTAGAAACCCTGTCCCTTTGCTCTATTTGCACAGGTTGAATAGCCCTGATACTGAGAAGAGAAAGTACTTGCTTTTGACCCTCTGCCCACTGGTTTGGAGGAAGGACTGGCAACCTGCTTGGGGTTGGCAGTGAGTGGAAGTGGAATCTGTATCCCTGGGATACAATGTTTAGGACTCATTGGTCCTGGGTAATGGACATCCATTTTTTTGCAAGCAGGGTGAGTTTTCCTCCTAGGGGTGCAAGTACTTGGGCCTTGCTGGGAAGCAAGATACACAAGTCAATGTGAACTTTTTCCATAAGGGGGTGGCTTACCACTCCCTGTTTTAGAGGAGGGAGCACTCCATTGTTTAGATCTCTGCATACCCTGAGACTGCAGTCTTGGTGGCCTGTTAGCCCTGGGTTTGGACTGAGAATGACTGGGAGGGACTGGATAGGACCAGTTTTTTGAAGGCCAATGCCTACTGAATCTAGGTGGCTGCACCTGTAAGAAATCGTTAATAGTTAGCATAGCTTTGGCTTTTTCCTCCATCTTTTTAAAAACTTATTCTGCTTTTGTGCCAAACAAACTTTCCTGGTTTAATGGAGCATCTAGTAATTTTGTTTTGACATGATCTGGCAAGATTTACTCCTTCAGCCAAGCATGCCTTCTGAGTACAGACCCAGTGACAGCAGCCATGCAAGATGCTTCTAAGGCATCAAAACCACACTGCAAAGTATGTTCACTAACTTGGTTTGCAGAATGCATTAACTCTTGTAAATCTTTATTTTCTGCGCAGTCTGGAAGCAAAAATATTATTTGTTTAATTAGTTTCATAATATGTTGCCGGTACTTCAACATGTGAAACTGGCAATTCAAAGCCCTGATGGCAAGAGTAGCAGAGGTATATACCTTCTTACCCAATCTGTCTAAAGCTCTAGAATCCCTGTCCGGAGGGGTAGGGTTTTTGGCTGTAGTAGCCTTAATGCCTTTAGGTCCCTGGGAAATAGTCTCTGGATGCGCAGTGGGATTCTTAAAGAGAAATTTGTGAGAGTCAGGTACTCTGTAGTACCTGTCAGGCTTTCTAGGAGCTGGTGGTAAAGTACCAGGAGTAAGACTGGATTCCATGAAGACATCAGCTACAATGTCCAGGACAGGGGGTATAGCTAGAGGCCTGTGCTGAGGCGAGTCTAAAAATTCTCTGAGTCTCTTGAGGGTAGTCCTGGCATTCCCAGTGGAAATGCTCTCTTAAAGTATGCAAGGTTTCACCAAAAGAAAAGTCCTCTGGAGGGGAGGCAGAGAGTATGGAATCCTCTGCATCTGAATCCTCATAGGTAGATAAGGATACGTCCTGGTAATCAGAGGGATCACAGTCATCGGACTCATGGTCTGTAGAATCAGAAGGAAAATCAATTCTTTGCCTTTTAGAGGGGGAAGGCTGATTTCCCCTAATTAAGGTTATAAGCTTTTCAGCCATTCTAAGTATTTGTTTCTGTGGCAGGGGGGTCTGAGCATGCACTTTGGTAATTGGTTTTCTAGGCGTAGTGCAAACTCTGGGCCTGAGAAACTAAGTAGTTTTAGTCAAAAATTAAGCTGTTGGTTTAATCTGAACATCAGAAGGTCAGAATACACCCTCAGAAGCCGGTGCCTGTACAGCGGCTCCTGACCCATCCAAGGTAGAGACATCTGCAGGTTCCATAGTCGAAGAAGCACCTCGTGGCACACTGGACTCTGAATGGGTCTCAGCAGAGGCCTGTAAATCTGTAGAAGTGGGTATCAGGGGCTGCGAAAGCACCTCACTGAGTACTGGTGGACTGGTGACTAGCGCAACAGAAGCGTTGTCAGCAGTTTTGAACCTATGTGGTCTGTCTCTGTCTATCCTTACGTTTTTTTTGGAGGATCGGTAGTCAGATGGCTTATCAAAGCCATTTCAGAATATGGAGAATGAGAGCGAAAGAATTTAGCGACAAAGATAGCCCAACTACGAATAGTTCGGGCATTAAACAAGGCACAAAACCTGCAGCGAAGAATGTCGTGGTCTGGGCCTAAACAGATGATGCAGTAAGAATGAAAATCTCGGTGAGGTATTTGCTTTCCGCAGACAAGACAATTGTTAAATTTTTCTGACATTGGTTAGACCAAGAAAAAAGGATCCCCTACAGGGTACTTATCTTTAGAAGACTTTAGTTTTGAAACTCAAAAAATGAAAATTTCAGGAACCGGCACTTGCGAACTGCTTCTGCTTTGGGCTCCCACGCAGCAAGAAATCTGATGTAATGGCATCGGCTGCATGTTTTAAACCCATGACCACCTGATGTAATGGAAGAGGCGGCAGCATCCGACGCAGAAATCCCAAGACTCTGGTATTCGGGACGGCTGAAGGCTACCTGCAGGCAGATAACCCATGTGTGATGACTGCAAAAGTGAAACACGAAGAACATCATCAAGATTCAGGATTAAAACAAAACACACACTGGAGCCAGAATAAATTTAGCGCTTTCATCCCGTTTATTAAAGAACTTCTTCAGAATTACAAAATCCAACATTTACATCAAGATTAGTTTCTTTCCACAAGTGATCAGACTGTTGAATAAACAAACTTAAGAATGTCAGTGCTCCTTCAGTTCGTGAGAACATCATAAGTGTAATATGACTGTCTTTACTGTCGTACAATTAAATTATTCTATTTATTTAAGTTATGCAATCTGAACTCAATTATTACTTGCACAAGTATGGGAACTGTGAATTATGCTATGCTGCTATCCTATCTTAAAAATGGTGGTGGGTAAGTTATCTATGTGTGTATTTATATCTGCACTGTCTAGAGTTTCTTCCATATGCATCCTTCACCCTCTTGTGAAAACAAGGCAAACGAGCCTGAAGTAATGACATTGCATTCAGTGATACACTATTTGTTGATGTGAATTTGATCTGAATGACAATAAAGTTTATGAGGACTTTGACTTCCTTCTAGACGTAGCTTTCTCAGCCAGCATCATCACTAAAGATACAAATGTTTTCCTCAGTGCATGTTATTTTATGCAAACCCCACACAATGGCCGAAATTTGTAACCAAACCGGAAGTGCAGCAGGCACTTTAAATGTATGGACTCCACGAAGCAGTAGCACTGCATTGTAGCAGCATTTAAAACAATTTTTAAAATGTATGTAAGCCTTACAATTGACACCACAGGCTCCATTAATAATCAAAACAACCAACTTTATTCCATGAAATAAAACCAGAACAAGCATTTTAAAGACAAAGTGCTGCTACAATGCACTTTGCTACTGCTTTGTGGAGTCTGTATGTTAAAAGTGCCTGCTAGACTTATGGTTTGGTTACCTGTTATTTTATACCATCTCAATTGGATCATCATTACAATGAGATAAAAAAGTATCTTCCAAATACCGGGCATATTATTCAGGTCTTTTTTTGTACTGAAGCCATTCTGTATACTTCCAACATACACGCTCTCAAAAACAGCTTTCTGAAACTTCACAAGTCTTGTAGGGGTATAAAAATATTTGTGCAAACATTTCCGCTCAGAGATTCTAAATTACTTACGTATCTAGGATTAAGAAATATTTCCCTCCCCTGATCATCTGTAATATCTTTACTTTTAATCATTCACTCCAAACTGTTTCTTTAGGAATCACCCACTCCTGTGACATCCACACCCAGGAGTGGATCAACTGTGGGTAAATGCTGTGATAGTAATTACCCACTCCTGGGTGTGGCTATTAGCTAGCCATGGGTAAATCTTGTGACTCCAACACCCAGGATAAGATCACTGTTACTATACAATGACATTATAATGTCATTGTACAGAAGGGGTTTAGTGTTCCATTGGTTTCTTGTAATCTAGGGCATCTGAAATCTGCACCCTCACATGCTCTGTTTGCACATCTGAATAGCTGTAGAATATGTTGTGTGTCTGCCACCCCACTCTCCAGTGTAGGCCTCCTCAGAATGTCAGGTTTTTATATTTCGGGTCTATATTAGAACATCGAAGTTTCAAAACTTCGAATGTTCTAATATCGAATCCTATTCAGCGAAAGCTGAAAATATCGAAGCAAAAGAAAACCAAATTTTTCCTAAGGAAAGAATTTGGTTGTCCATTTCTGTTGCTTCGGTATTTTCAGCGCTGTGGTGGAAAGTTACGGGTCAGGTAAGTGTGCGATTGAGTGTGGGTTAGGGTGCGGGTTAGGTATGTGTGTGATTGTGTGGACGTGAGGGTTAGGGCAGGTTAGATGAGTTAGGGTTAGGGCGTGGGTCAGGTAGGTGTGCGATTGTGTGGATGTGAGAGTTAGGGTGGGGTAGGTGAGTTAGGGTTAGGGGGCAGCTGAGGTGAGTGTGCGATGGTGACGGACCTTAGGGTTAAGGTTTGGGTTAAGGTAAGTGGATAGTTAGTGGTGTGTGTATAGTTTAGTGTAGGGTTAGGTGTAAGACTTTAGGTGTATGTTTGTGGATTGCTGTTTGTTTGGTGTGCTTGTGTTGTATGTATGTGTTTTGGAACAGCAAATTTTTTCCCTAGGAAAAAATTTGCTGTTCTGTATGTTCGATGTTTTCAGCTTTCGCTGAATAGGGTTCGATATTAGAACATTCAAAGTTTTGAAACTTCGATGTTCTAATATAGACCTTTATTTTTCAATATGTTCTTCATAAAAAGAGTGTTTATTCTGTCAAAACATGGAAGGCTGAAGTCACTAAATGATAAGTGACATTTTTGTTTTAGATTTCAAGGTTGTGAAGTATGCTGTGAAGCTGATTGTAGGGGCACTTTCAGCTTGGAAATGCACTAGATTTTCTTTCATTTTTAATGTACTGCATCACTGTGCTGCATGGAGGAGTTTACTAAGTTATGAAAGCTTTTTTACTGTTCCAATTCTCTATGTATCAGTGCAGGGAATTGAAGTTAAAGGGCTTCTTCTTGTAGGGGATCTGCATTGTGTCAAGAATAGGAGCTACGTCAGTGCAGTGAGTGGCATTAATGACTTTCAGGAATCTGCACTGATTTACAATACAAGAAATTTTATGGGGGAAAGGGCAGAAAAGTAGGGAATTTCTGCTTGACATTGAGATGAATGCTAACTGGCAGAACAATCGATCGTACTGCAGGTAATCATACTGTCCCAGGTGTTGTAGAATATCCCCATGTTTTTGTATTTAGTAGAGTTTTTCATAAAATATGGTAAGAGGGCATTACTGAGCAAATTCCAACAGAAAGTTGTGATGATTTTCTCAGCAGCCTGACTAGTTTCCATTACTATGCCCACGATTTACATTGGGCATGCTGACTGGCCTGCCCAATCAGTGTGCATAATTTTATGCACGTGATTTACATTGGGCATGCTGACGGGCCAGCCCAATCAGTGTGCCTAGTTCTACGCACACGTTTTACATTGGGCATGCTGACTGGCCTGCCCAATCATTACATTGGGCATGCTGACTGGCCTGCCCAATCAGTGTGTATAGTTTTATGCACGTGATTTACATTGGGCATGCTGACTGGCCTGCCCAATCAGTGTGTATAGTTTTATGCACATGATTTACATTGGGCATGCTGACTGGCCTGCCCAATCAGTGTGTATAGTTTTATGCACATGATTTACATTGGGCATGCTGACTGGCCTGCCCAATCAGTGTGTATAGTTTTATGCACGTTTTACATTGGGCATGCTGACTGGCCTGCCCAATCAGTGTGCATAATTTTATGCACATGATTTACATTGGGCATGCTGACTGGCCTGCCCAATCAGTGTGTATAGTTTTATGCACGTGATTTACATTGGGCATGCTGACTGGCCTGCCCAATCAGTGTGTATAGTTTTATGCACGTGATTTACATTGGGCATGCTGACTGGCCTGCCCAATCAGTGTGTATAGTTTTATGCACGTGATTTACATTGGGCATGCTGACTGGCCTGCCCAATCAGTGTGTATAGTTTTATGCACATGATTTACTTGGTTCTATATTGCAACATTGAACGCTTAAGCTGAAAATATCGAATCCACAGAACAGTGATTTCTTTCCTAGGGAAAGAAATCGCTGTTCCAACCCCCGAAAAAAAAAAAAAAACATTACACACTTCCAAACACATACGCACATACCCAAGTCCTAATTATACCCCTCCAAAAACCAGTGAACAACTAAATACACATATGCACATAACCCAAACATACATTTAATGAAAAAAACCCAGTAAACATTTTAAACCATATGCACTTACCTTAACCTGCACCTTAACCCTAAGGTCAGTAACTCTTGCACATTTAAATAAACAGCTCCAAACACATACACACTTACCTTAACACTAATTCTACCCCCCCCACCAAAACAAAAGTAAGCAACTGAAAACACATACACACGTACTCAACCATACATTTAACACAAAATATAAAACAGTAAACACTTTCATACATATGCACTTACCTTAACCCGCACCCTAACCCTAAGGTCAGTAACTGTTGCACAATCACGCTCGGGAGCTATACCGGATAAGGGACCACACTACACTTCAGAACACAGCAAAACAACGAAGCGGTCAAGCGACTTTTTTCGCAGGGAAAGAATTCGCTGAACAGCCGCTTCGCTGTTTTGCCTGTTTGCTCTACATGTGTCGACGAAAACGCATTTGACATAATGTGTTTTCGTTGTACTCATAGGAACCAGATTTACAATGGGCATGCTGACTGGCCTGCCCAATCAGTCTGCATAGTTTTGAATACAAAATGCATTTATTGCAAGATTACCTTTGTACCGTATTGTCTTCTGAAACCTAATATTGCCTTATATGACCTGCTTATTCCTGTTTTCTGTTTATAAACTCCACCATTAATGGTTTAACAAAGTTATTATTGAACCTCTACGTAACTTAACTAGAATTCTGACATTAGACTTGTGAACATAAATTAAACTGTTTAGTAACCCAGGCCTTCTCTAGCTATGGCCCATTTTACTGCCTCATATTTTTAGCATCTGCTTCCAAAATCTCAGTTCTCCGTTTTTTCTTTTCCAAATACTCATCACATTGTCTTCAGTCGCTACTGTTCTATTTTCTAAGGTTAAACTTGCTTTAACATGTAGAATGGTTTAGTATTTTTTTGCACACACGGCTGTACATAATGGCTTTCATATCCCTTTCTGCGATTTACGCAAGTGACCATGTGTGATACTGCTGTTATCTCACTGGGTCTATGCTTTTCACTTGCTACCATTTGGGCAGATATTTCAAGTCCTAAAACAAATCTAGTCATCTAAACTGTGCGGCTTTGTGGTACGACTCCAAGCTGGAAGTGCCAAACTAACCTGTTCCTTTGTCAGTCTTAGATTTTCCCACTTCACTCTTTCTCTTTTGTTACCCCAAACAAACCTTTTAAGTTCTTTTTTTCATTTTCTGCCATATCTGATCTCTCAGGTGGAATAGGTCATGCGTTAGAACATGATTGGTAGTGTGTGTGATATGTTTTGGGATCAGATGTGCTGTGATCATTCTATTGTTCAGGTTACGTTAACTAGATATGTGTGTGCGCGTATGTGTACATATATAATATACATCACTTCTAGTAACCTACATACATCATTGCATTCCAGAGCACCTTCTGAAATACTGACATAAAGGCATAAAATAAAAAATTGTAAATACTTTGTGAAAAATAAATGCTATTAAATCTGTACAAACAGCAATGTTATGTGTAAGAGTCATCGTTTACAATAATTGTTAGTGCATTCAGAATCTTTCCAATAAATACCATAATACATTAATATGCACACAAACACAGATTAATATATGAAATAATGTAACAGGTAAGCAACGGATGAACCAGGCAGAAGCCAAGCAGAGAAATGCAGCTGCTGCAGCAACGAGGCACAATCACCAATTCTTCCAGTAAACAAAATACTCCGAAAGGAAAATGCAGGCATCAAGGCACGAAAAACAGTCACAAAGTCCTCCAGTAGTAAAAAACAATCCACCATATTTATTGTAACAAAAGCGAAAGCGCTTACCTTTTGTTACAGTAAATATCCTGGATTGTTTTTACTACTGGAGGACTTTGTGACAGTGTTTTTCATGCCTTGATGCCTGCTTTTTCCTTTCGGAGTATTTTGTTTACTGGAAGAATTGGTGATTGTGCCTCGTTGCTACAGCAGCTGCATTTCTCTGCTTGGCTTCTGCCTGGTTCATCCGTTGCTTACCTGTTACATTATTTCAGTTACTTATATATTTTTAGCAACGGAGTATTTATCCCTCGGTCTGCACTTTTTTTGTTTTGTACAGATTAATATATGATAAACGTTCACAAACAAACTCCAATATACTGCAAATTCTACAACCTGGACCGATACAATTAGAACATTTTTGTTAACCAGACATAAGCTTTCACATGACAACAAGAAATTCCTATTTGCGTGCATGTTTATTGAAATGTTTACAGAAATATAAAAATATAAATTTAACTGTATAATTAGCAGTGCATGTAATACTGGGTATATTTTAAAATGTGCAACCTGCAGTGCAAATATCAAGGACAGTTTTCAATTATGAAAATATTAACATAAATATGAAATTATGAATAAGTGGCGAACCGTGATCAGTTTCTTTACAGCCTGACATTGGAGATTAACGTTCGTAATGTTATTTTGTTAATGAGTCCTAGCCCTTTCTAACTCTATTATTATCTGCAAAGTTGTTTACTTAAAGAAGACAGACCCCAAAAAAGCTCTGGATGCAATAAGGAGCTATAGGTGTTACCCTGAAGTATACAAAAGTGGTAACATGGGTTCTGAAACTTTAAACCATTTAAATGGAGATCGCTGTGCAGCACAGAACAGCACGCTTACCATTCTCTTCATTGTCGTGCGACCTCACAGTTAATATATTAATTAACAGGGGCAGTTGGGGCAGAAAACGTAAAAAAGATGGGTTTGTTTTTATTTTTATTTTATGTACATTTTGAAGTTTCAAAACGTCGATCTTATGGTCGACCATAAGAAATTTCAAGGTTTGAAACTACGAAATTTAGAAGTAGGCCCACATATATATATATATATATATATATATATATATATATATACATATATATATCTATATCTATACATATACATATATATATATATATATATATATATGTGTGTTTGTGTGTCTGTGTGCACACACACACACACACACACACACACACACACATATACACAAATAAATATGTATATACAGATACAGACAGACGGACATCTGCAGTGGCCCCCATTGGATTATTTGGAACATAAACTGTCAAGCAGCAAACATCCGTCCTAGAAGATTGGTCAATCCATCGACAAATGCTGGTAGCTGGTGTGATATAGCAGTGAGCAGGGTTTTGCCCTTTCCCAGATGTACTACAATCTTGCAATTGGTATATATAAAATTAGTAGCAGGTTTGGAGTGCAGGGACTTGCCCCACTGCATAAACATTGCTTTGGTAGTTGCTGTCGTTTTTGAGGTTTTGACCACTTGATCTTAAATTTGAACACAGAATCAATTAAAATAGATCCACACATACATATATATATATATATATATATATATATATATATATATATATATATTTACATATATATATATATATATATATATATATATATATATATACACACACACATATATATATATATATATATATATATATATATATATAAATGTTCACGCACATATACATACACACATATATATAATATATGTTGCAGGTCATTTCACTGAACATTCAGAATATCAAATGCTGGTTTAACATAAGTTTTGTTGGTGTGTGTACGAGGTCACGGTACAGAAGGGAATGCGAATTTGCCTTTTATGTGATCTCAGAGTTGGTACATACAAGTAAGCAGGGAGGATAGCAGCAGGAGTGTGGTTCAAAGGTCAGAAGATCTGGATTTGTGCAGGAATTGGCACTGTTTGCTGGGTGAATGGATCTGTGTTGGAATTGGCAATGCTTGCTGGGTGACTGGATCTGTGTTGGAGTTGGCACTGTTTGCTGGGTGACTGGATCTGTTTTGGAGTTGGCACTGTTGGCTGGGTGACTGGACCTGTGTTGGAGTTGGCACTGTTTGCTGGGTGACTGGATCTGTGTTGGAGTTGGCACTGTTTGCTGGGTGACTGGATCTGTGTTGGAGTTGGCACTGTTTGTTGGGTGACTGGATCTGTGTTGGAGTTGGCAAAGCTTTCTGGGTGACTGGATCTGTGTTGGAGTTGGCACTGCCTGCTGGGTGACTGGATCTGTGTTGGAGTTGGCACTGTCTGCTGGGTTACTGGATCTGTGTTGGAGTTGGCAATGTCTGCTGGGTGACTGGATCTGTGTTGGAATTGGTAATGCTTGACGGGTGACTGGATCTGTGTTGGAGCTGGCACTGTCTGCTGGGTGACTGAATCTGTGTTGGAGTTGGCACTGTCTGCTGGGTGACTGGATCTGTGCTGGAGTTGGCACGGTCTGCTGGGTGACTGGATCTGTGCTGGAGTTGGCAATGTCTGCTGGGTGACTGGATCTGTGTTGGAGTTGGCACTGTTTGCTGGGTGAATGGATCTGTTTTGGAGTTGGCACTGTTGGCTGGGTGACTGGACCTGTGTTGGAGTTGGCACTGTTTGCTGGGTGACTGGATCTGTGTTGGAGTTGGCACTGTTTGCTGGGTGACTGGATCTGTGTTGGAGTTGGCACTGTTTGTTGGGTGACTGGATCTGTGTTGGAGTTGGCAAAGCTTTCTGGGTGACTGGATCTGTGTTGGAGTTGGCACTGCCTGCTGGGTGACTGGATCTGTGTTGGAGTTGGCACTGTCTGCTGGGTTACTGGATCTGTGTTGGAGTTGGCAATGTCTGCTGGGTGACTGGATCTGTGTTGGAATTGGTAATGCTTGACGGGTGACTGGATCTGTGTTGGAGCTGGCACTGTCTGCTGGGTGACTGAATCTGTGTTGGAGTTGGCACTGTCTGCTGGGTGACTGGATCTGTGCTGGAGTTGGCACGGTCTGCTGGGTGACTGGATCTGTGCTGGAGTTGGCAATGTCTGCTGGGTGACTGGATCTGTGTTGGAGTTGGCACTGTCTGCTGGGTGACTGGATCTGTGTTGGAGTTGGCACTGTCTGCTGGGTGACTGGATCTGTGCTGGAGTTGGCACTGTCTGCTGGGTGACTGGATCTGTGTTGGAGTTGGCAATGCTTGCCGGGGGGACCATAAGGAATGTGAGCTAACGAGATACCTTACATTGCATGGTGGAAGACAATGAAGGGGACTTTGTGACCCAAGTGAGTATCAATACATAATTCAAAAGCTAACAGGTGAGACTGCATTGGCTAACAGAAGGCAGTGCTAACAGTTTGCAATATTTGCTTAAGACCTACGTGAATACAATGGTTAATATCCCCAGAAGGCAGTGCTAACAGTTTGCACTATTTGCTTAAGACCTACGTGAATACAATGGTTAATATCCCCAGAAGGCAGTGCTAACAGTTTGCACTATTTGCTTAAGACCTATGTGAATACAATGGTTAATATCCTATGACTTTCCAATTGTGGTTCTCAGATATTTTTTACTATCACTTACTCTAGAATATTTCTCCATCACACAAACACAGTGACACATGTATAGTTTGTGTAAGTCTGGGTAGATAATATGCTTTTTTTTTTAGCCCACTGACAGCTGTGTGGAATGGTCCCAGTGTGAGATCACTATAGCAATGAGGATGGGAAATATACACTTTCTCTACAACTATACAATATGAGTTAGTATATAAAAGGAGTAGGGCATGTGGGGGGCTCATCCCCCTGCCAAAAATAAGGTTTTATCATTTGCATGTTTTTTTTTTGTCTTGGAGCACATGTGCTTAACTGTCTGTATTTTAAGTTAGAATTATTATTTGATGACAATCAATGCTACACTGTACATACACATACATACATATATATATATATATATATATATATATATGGGTCTACTTCATTTCACTGAATCCCATTTCACTGAACTTTCACTTCACTGAAAGTTCATTACATCGACAAGCATTTTATATATATATATATATATGTGTGTATATATATATATATATATATATATATATATATATATATATATATATATATATATGTATATATATATATATATATATATACATACATACCTTTGTTGGTGTGCACAGTTATGAAACATATATGTACGTATATATAGGTGACATGGCAGGAGCATCATTGTTGGTGGGCACAGTTATGCAGTATATATGTGTATGTATATATGCATATATGCATATATATATATATATATATATACCTGGCATGGCAGGAGCATCTCTGTTGGCGTGCACAGTTATGCAACATAGATATATAGATATATATATATATATATATATATATATATATATATATATATATATATATATACCTGGCATGGAAGGAGCAT